>NC_057924.1:35135928-35347041 GCF_018873765.1 Telopea speciosissima | reverse complement strand
ATCATTTTAACTAAGAGAAGGTAAATCTATAAATTAGCAGAATTTGTTATTTATGTTGGGATTTAAGATGTATGTATGGAATTGGGTTCTCATCATCAAATCAATCATGCAAATTGAAGTTTGGGTTTAAAATGCTTGGTCTAAAACATTCAAGGTGATGAGGGTCATTGATGAGCACATTTATGTGTGAAATCTTAGGGTATAAAGCATTCATTTTACCACATTGAACAGTGCTACTCGGGTACTTTTTTTTGTCATTTTTTAGGTTTAGGGGCATTTTGATCAAAGTGGTGAATACATGTCTAATTGCACCGTCAAACGCCATGTTACAAGGTTGAAGAATTCAGCCGGGATAGCTTCCAATGCTTAATGTCGGAAGTCCCTTGATTAGAACCGATTCATGTTTAGAAGAAGAAGAGAGAAAAATCAAGCATAGGGGCATAAGGGTAATTTTGGAAAATTGGAGATCTTTCAAAAAATATTGGATATTGGACTCATATCGTCTGGAATTTAAAATGGTGCAACTTTAATTCTCAAGCTGGTTCCATCTGGGCTCAAGAGAGAAATATATAACCCAATAATGATTTTCAGTGAAGTTGATATTTATGATGAAGGAATAGAAAATAAAAAATAAAAAAAAAACTATCACTCTCTCTCTCTTATGTGATAACACTCGGCTATGGCTATGGGCGATGTTTTTTTGCAAGACTCCTAATCAGAATGGTTTTTCAAGATTGAAGACTCCTATTCCTTTATCTTTAGTCTTCTAAATAGGTTAGGTTTCTAAGTTCTAGGAATTTTATTTTATCTTTCTATTTTAGAACAAAGGGGAGAGTTGTATTTAGGGTGGGATTCAACCACGATTTGGGTGGTTCTTCTTTAGTTTTTTTTATTTTTCTTCTTTCCCTTTTATCTTAGGAAAAAGATATAAAAGGGGAGAGAGGAGAAACGGACTCAAGCTTTTTCTCTCCCATCTAGTTTTTCTACTTCCTAAGTTTTTTTTTGGTTTTATTCTTTTATGTTCTAGTCTCTTTGTCTATTAAGCAATTCTGATTTCTGAGTGGGGCTGTAATCGACATTCAAGTTTGTGGAGTTATTGAAGATTAGAAGATTCAATTCAAAGCTATTCTATTTTCTTCAAGTTCTGCAATTTTTTTTCCGTTCTATTATTTTGTTCTTATTGTTAAAACAGAATTTTATCTCCTTTCCCCTCAGATCATATGTGTAATTTTATTTAAGCACTTTTGTAATTTGTTCTTTGTTATCGGGGTGCGGCGAATTCAAGTGATGGGCTAGAGTGACAGAGTCATCTTCATTGGATTGTGCAACCTCCTTAATCAACTAAGTTCTTCTTCTTATAAGTTTTAGTTTTAGTAATTTCTCTGTCTTTTTCTCCATCAATCCTTCGTTCCCTCTTCATTGCTTTCATGGCTAGCTAAACCTCTCCTCTTGGGAGTGGGCGAAAACATGAAAGAAAGAAGAATTGATGGCTAGCATTGTTTATGTGATTAATGGACGTGATCAAAATTGGACTTACAATGGATGATCGCCCACAACTTGTATGTCATTCTAAGGGGAATTATATACATGTTCGTTAGCCGTATCCATTGTGACATCATTATGTTCATGTATTTTTTTTGTTTGCATTGTATATTGCATGAGCACTATTATCATAGGATATGTTAGCCGTATATGAGCCGTGCCGCATATCTTATAGACCTAGACCATATGCATGCTTTGCCCTAGTATACTAGTGATTGATCTGCCCTAATTCTCATGGTGGAACCCATTCCCAAGTGACTTTCTTACTTTTAATTCATCCATTCCCTTAGTGGTTGCTCTAGTTTCTATTTCTAATTTGTTATCTTTGGTAATTTAGTTGCTTCTATATTTACTAGTTTCCATAATTGGTAGTTTCCATATATAGGTTGTTTCCATATTTGGTAAGTTATACACTTCGCCTTAACTAAAAGTGAAAATTATTCAAGGTTGACCTCCTCGTGTTCAACCCGTAGCTACGATTGACTCGTACGCTTGCGGTATTATTTTAAACTCAAACAAGTTTTTGTCGTCGTTGTCGGGGAGGTGACGCTTGTTTAGTTTCCAATTTTAATTGATTCGTAGTGTTTTTTTTTTTTTTTTAAATAATCAAAAAAAAAAAAAAAAAAAAAAAAGAGAGAGCTTTAAGGAGTGCCTAATTTCTAATTGTGGCTTTTGTATGCTTATTTGGGTGAGGAATTCAAAAAATCGGAAAGAACAAGTTGAGATTCCAATCATGGGAGAGGAAGGAGAGAGGCAACCTATGACCCTTAGGGACCGCTTTTATCCCACATGGGCTCCACAAGCTTCATGCATTTGCTTACCCGCCGCCGCCCAAGGAAACAATTATGAGTTTAAATCTAATTTCATTAGTATGTTGCCCCACTTTCATGGGGTAGCTAATGAAGATGTATATTTGTTTCTTAGGGAGTTTGACGAGGTATGTGTGCTCATTAAGATGCAACAATTGACTGATGATGCGGTTAAGTTGAGATTCATCCCCTTTGCACTTAAGGATCAAGTTAAAAAGTGACTCTATGGTTTGCCTAGAGACTCAATAACTACATGGGATCAATTTATAGTTGTCTTCCTAAAGAAGTTCTTTCCCTTGCATAAGACCAATAGGATTACGAATGACATTCTACAATTCAAACACAGACCAAACGAATCCTTTTCCAAATTCATGGACAGATTCAACAACCTTCTTCAAGAGTGTCCTCACCATGGCCTAGATACTTGGCATCTGTGTCAAATCATCTATGAGGGTATAGATTACCAAACTAAGCAGTTGGTGGAATCCATGTGCCCAACTGAATTCACATCATTCACAGATGAAAATCAAGCTTGGGAGTTTTTGGTTGACTTAGCGGACAAGACCAGAGAGTGGGAATCCACTTAAGAAAATGAAAACTCCGGTAAGGAATTTTTGGTAGAGGGAACTGTAGCCAAAGAGGTTCAATTGGGCAGTCTTATTAGAAGACTTGAAGCCATAGTGAAAGGGACCGTCCCCGATAAATCAGGTTTGTCAGACCACCCCTTTGGGTAGTGGATACCAATCCTCATCACATGTGATGGATGAGTGCCCTAATAGGTCTAGTGGGCATGGAAGCTATGAGAGTGTGCATGTAATGAACAATCCTTATAGTGAAACCTATAACCCTGGGTGGAAAAATCACCCTAACTTCTCATGGAACCAAGGCCCCAATCAAGTTGGTCCATCTACATTCCAACCTCCAATCCAAGGTCAGTTTGCTCCCCAGCAGACTAACCCTAGATTTGTCTCCCCTCCCAATAATCTCCAACCCACACCACCAACCCCAATGATGAATTAGCAGCCACCTGAATTTCTGAAAAATAGTGATGAGTCTACCAGGATAAATTCACTTGAGAAGAGTACAGAGCTTCTCATGAGCACATTCATGATTAGCCAACATAACATGGAGAGGCAAATCTCTCAACTGGCCAATGCTCTCTATGAAAGAGAAAAGGGTAAGATGCCGAGTCAACCAGATCCGAACCCTAGGACCTCTGTGCCCCATCCACCTCACATTCAGCTGAACTCTATCCATCAGAGTCCACACCACTCAGAACCCTCTAGTCAATGTAATGCCATATATGCTCTAAGGAGTGGACGTGAGTACCAACAAGAGGTTCCAATTCAACCAACTCCTTTAACTTTTGAGTCTCCTGTTGATGTTGTGAATGTTCCCCATCCACCACCTATTTTAAGTGCCCCACATGACCCTTCCATAGTTGTGAATGACCAGGCCCCTATCCAAGGTTCGTCTGATGAACCTATAATGGTTAATGAAGAGAAACATGAAGAGCCACCTGAGAAGACTTATCTCCCTAAGGCTCCATTTCCCAATAGGCTTAAAAGCAACAGATGTAATAACTGAAAAAGTTTTTAATGTCTTAAAAAATGTGTAAGTTAACATCCCTCTTTAGATGCTATTTCTCAGGTACCTACCTATGCAAAAGTCCTCAAGGACTTGTGTACCCAGAAAAGGAAAACCAATGTACCTAAGAAAGCCTTCCTGACCGCCAATGTGAGCTTAGTTCTGTCGCAACAGATAGTGGCTAAGTATAAGGACCCTGGTTGCCCAATTATCTCTTGTATGAGTGGTAACACTAGAATTGACCATGCCCTTCTTGATCTAGGAGCTAGTGTCAATTTATTGCCATATTCAGTGTACCAACAATTAGGGTTAGGAGACCTTAAGCCAACATCTGTCACATTACAATTGGTAGATAGATCAGTCAAGACTCCCAAAGGAGTAATTAAGGATGTGTTATTAAAGGTTGGAGAATTTCTTTTTTCTGTGGATTTCATAGTCCTAGATACCCAACCTGTGACCAATATCAAAGGCCAAATCCCAATTATCCTTGGTAGACCTTTCGTAGCTACTAGCAATGCTATGATCAATTGTAGGAATGGTCTGATGAGGCTATCTTTTGGGAATGCATCTCATGATTTTAATGTCTTTAGATTGGGAAAGCAACCATGCTTAAATGAAGATGTGCATCTAATTTTTGAACCACCTAATTTGGTTGCAACTGCTCTTCACACAGGTATCAATCAATGTCTAGAGGACTTACCTCAATCCAAGTATGGGGGAGAGCCTTCTAAATTGTGGACCAAGCCACCACCTGTTGAGCCAAATGGTAATCTATCTACTTCTCTTCCCAAGTCACCACCAGTGGAACCGCCTGAAAAAGAACAAGAGATGTTGTCTCAACAACCCAATGGAAGCACTGTAATATTTGATCCAGGTAAGGATACAAACTCTATGATCTCTAGCACATCTCTTAATTCCTCTCTCATGCCACTTTCTTCACCACATTCTTACGAGGTCATGGATTTCCATGCACCTCCTTATTTTGAGCCACCATGATCATATCCGGTACGCCCCCTTTTCTTTGGCCTTGTTTTTATTTTTTTTCATGCATCGAGGACACTGCATCATTTGAGTATGGGGGGATTTCATCGAATTGTAGTCTTTACTTTGGTTTAAGAGCGAGTGTATAGCCTCTTTAGTTTACTTTTTTGAAAGACTTTGAGAGCATCCAAAATACCTTACACTTTGAAGAAATAAAAATTTTCACACTGAGGAGGGAATTGGAATATACCGATTAAAGGGATTTTAAATTCTTTAAAAGTATACTCTCTACTGAGAGAGCCAATTTTGTTAATCATCCGGTTTACACGAGTTTTGGTTAGGTGCTAAGGTTGAACCATGATACACTTGCATGATATAGTTGATTGCCAAAAACATTTATTTGCTCTTTGATCTAGTCTTGGCTTGTAGCCTATTTGGTTTGAGTAAGTAAGCCCGAGGGGTGTTTTACACCTAATTCCTTAAAACCGTCTGGTTTGATAGTAATTGGCCTAAAGCTCGCTACAAAAGCCACCTAGAAAACTTAAGAGGTCAAGACATTGCACAGATTGGAGTAGAATAAAATTAAAAAAAAATTTAAAAGTTTAAACTCATATTGTATCAATGTCTAAAGCCACAATGTGGCAATCAAATGATATATGCACTGAAAATCTATTCCAACACTACTTAGTAACTTGGGTGTCTGGTGCAAGCCCTGCATGTCATTCAAGCCAATTATAGTG
Organism: Telopea speciosissima; assembly: GCF_018873765.1. Taxonomy (NCBI): domain Eukaryota; kingdom Viridiplantae; phylum Streptophyta; class Magnoliopsida; order Proteales; family Proteaceae; genus Telopea; species Telopea speciosissima. The sequence goes on along the minus strand of NC_057924.1, from coordinate 35,341,382 downwards.
GAGGGACACTTGAGTTCAATACTTGAAAAAATATGGCAAGTAAAATCAAAGTGAAATTGAAATTGTGCATGTGTTTAAAGGTTCTACCAAGGTTCCGAGCTGAAATCTTTTGTAGCCTAGATGACCTACTCGATCTAATCTCAAGGAAAAACAGTGTGACTCACCTTACCCCAAACCTCCCTAAGTTAGATGTATGACAATTTTCCAACTCAGAGTGGGATAATAAAGTTCAAGTGTGGGGGAATATCTAGAAAATCTCAAAGTAAATTATCTTGGGGCTGCATTCTTTATCTTACCCATAGTATGGATTTACAAATTGGATTTTGTGTGTATATTCATTGCAAACACTCACGAGACACAACTCATCCACTAGAGGTAACCTAGGGGTTCAAAGGCTTATTGCACATGCTAAGTGCAACCGTGATTCCTACAAAAGTGAGTTAGGATTTTTGCATTTTAGATTAGTTTTTGCTTTGTTTACTTGAGGACAATTAACATCCAAGTGTGGGGAAATCTGATGAGCACATTTATGTGTGAAATCTTAGTAGGGATGTAAATGGATATTCGTAAATCCGTATTCAATCCGCGTTCGTATTCGTTTAGGAGAATCCGAATCCGTCCGAAACTAATCGGATACGAATATGATAATCCCCCTATCCGATCGATTATTATCCAATTCGTTTAGTAGTCCAACGGTAATAAAATATCTAAAATATAACTCTGTGTTTGTCTATCCTTTTAAGTTACCTTATTGGATTTTGTTACCTTATTTTTATAAATTTATAAGTTAAGATAATGTGATTCTTTTTCTAGATTTGTTATGGGTTTATATATATTATTTTATGCAATGTGCCACATGGAATTACATATCTATTAAAAAATCAAAAGTAAAAATCGTAAGAGAATAAAAGACTAAGAAGAGTAGAAGAAAGGGTAATAACTGGCCTCTCAAGTTTCAACCTTAACCTTCATCATAAAAATGGTAAATATGTCAACGGATAGTTGAAAAATCGTATTCGATCTGTATTCATATCCATTTAGGAGAACCTGTATTCAAAAAATCATTATCCGAAAATTATCCGAATCCGTCCGAATACCGATAGGATATTATCCGAATCCGTCCGAATATAAACGGATACGAATATGATAATGCCACTATCCGACCGAATTCGATCCGTTTACATCCCTAAATCTTAGGGTATAAAGCATTCATTTTACCACATTGAACAGTGCTACTCGGGTACTTTTTTTGTTATTTTTTTAGGTTTAAGGGCATTTTGGTCAAAGTGGTGAATACATGTCTAATTGGACCGTCAAACGCCACGTTACACGGTTGAAAAATTCAGCTGGGATAGCTTTCCAATGCGTAATGCCGGAAGTCACTTGATTAGAGCCGATTCATGCTTAGAAGAAACAGAAGAGAGAAAAATCAAGCATAGGGACATAAGGATAATTTTGGAAAATTGGAGATCTTTCAGAAAATATTGGATATTGGGCTCATATCGTCTAGAATTTAAAATGGTGCAACTTTAATTCTCGGGCTGGTTCCATCAGGGCTCAGGAGAGAAAGATATAGCCCAATAATGATTTTCAGTGAAGTTGATATTTATGATGAAGGAATATAAAATAAAAAAGAAAAAAAAAAGAAAAAAACTCTCTCTCTCTCTCTCTCTCTCTCTCTCTCTCTCTCTCTCTCTCTCTCTCATGTGATAACACTCGGCTATGGCTATAGGCGACGTTTTCGTGCAAGACTCCTAATCAGAATGGTTTTTCAAGATTGAAGACTCCTATTCCTTTATCTTTAGTCTTCTAAATAGGTTAGGTTTCTAAGTTCTAGGAATTTTAATTTATCTTTCTATTTTAGAACAAAGGGGAGAGTTGTATTTAGGGTGGGATTGAACCACGATTTGGGTGATTCTTCTTTAGTTTTTTTATTTTTCTTCTTCCCCTTTTATCTTAGGAAAAAGATATAAAAGGGGAGAGAGGAGAAACGGACTCAAGCTTTTTCTCTCCCATCTAGTTTTTCTACTTCTTAAGTTTTTTTTTGGTTTTATTCTTTTATGTTCTAGTCTCTTTGTCTATTAAGCAATTCTGATTTTTGAGTGGGGCTGTAATCGACATTCAAGTTTGTGGAGTTATTGAAGATTAGAAGATTCAATTCAAAGCTATTCTATTATCTTCAAGTTTTGCAATTTTTTTTCCATTCTATTATTTTGTTCTTCTTATTGTTAAAACAGAATTTTATCTCCCTTCCCCTAAGATCATATGTGTAATTTTATTTAAGCACTTTTGTAATTTGTTCTTCGTTATCGGGGTGCGGCGAATTCAAGTGATGGGCTAGAGTGACAGAGTCATCTTCATTGGATTGTGCAACCTCCTTAATTAGCTAAGTTCTTCTTCTTATAAGTTTTAGTTTTAGTAATTTCTATGTCTTTTTCTCCATCAATCCTTCTTTCCCTCTTCATTGCTTTCATGGCTAGCTAAACCTCTCCTCTTGGGAGTGAGTGAAAACATGAGAGAAGGAAGAATTGATGGCTAACATTGTTTATGTGATTAATGGACATGATCAATATTGGACTTACAATGGATGACCGCCCACAACTTGTATGTCATTCTAAGGGGAACTATATACATGTTCGTTAGACATATCCATTGTGACATCATTATGTTCATGTATTTTTTTTGTTTACATTGTATGTTGTATGAGCACTATTTTTATAGGATATGTTAGCCGTATATGAGCTGTACCGCATATCTTATAGACTTAGGCCGTATGCATGCTTTGCCCTAATATGCTAGTTATTGATCTGCCCTAATTCTCATGGTGGAACCCATTCCCAAGTGACTTTCTTACTTTTAATTCATCCATTCCCTTAATGGTTGCCCTAGTTTCTATTTCTAATTTGTTATCTTTGGTAATTTAGTAGCTTCTATATTTGCTAGTTTCCATAATTGGTAGTTTCCATATATAGGTTGTTTCCATATTTGGTAAGTTATACACTTCGCCTTAACTGAAAGTGAAAATTATTCAAGGTTGACTTCCTCGTGTTCGACCCATAGCTACGATTGCCCCGTACCCTTGCGGTATTATTTTAAACTCAAACAGTCATCATTAGTTTAGCTTAGAACTAGGTTTAAGTCCAAGGGCCCTAGAATCAAGGGATGGTACCTTCCTTAGGCTGTACCTTTGGTGGTGAGCTGTACAGTCGCAAGGAGTTGGTGTTTGCCTTCTTAATGGTATGTAGGTCCTCACCAATGAGGCTACCTCATTAAGTTCAACCATGGGTTCGATGCACCACAGTGTACTAGTAGCTTTGACCTCAGATTCTAGACTTTCGACAAAATTTCAGATTAACCCATATTTTTTGGCACAGGTTTAACACTTGGGTTGCTACGTAGCCTCCCCAGAAGCTCCTAGAGAAAAGAGAAACTCTATTCAGTTATTGGACTCTTGAATTCTCCTCTTAATTCTCCTATTAAAATATGCTCTTAATTCTCCCTTCTCAATGTAACTTCCTTCATATATAAATAGAGGAGGGCTTAGCCTTTTGGGGATAAAATGAATCAAGTTTCTCTTGAGATTGATCAAGTCTCTCCTAAGATGAGATTAAGCCTCTCTTCGGTTAATCAAGTCTCTGGAGATTAATCAAGTCCCACTTGAGATGAATCTCTCTTGTGTTATTCATATGCATGTGTTGCATGAATCCCCCTAGTTCTTTAATGTTTTTGAGTTTTGAAAATAGTATTATTATGTGTGTTTTTCTTTTTTAGTTTTAGCACAGCCCTGTAGTACTCAAAGGGGTCTAGTATTCGAGTGCACAATTACTGGGGGAGCCAGTGGGCTATTTTATCTTGGAGGCCAATTCACAATATTCCTAGTTGCACCATAGGAGACGTCTATGGTCTTAAGAACAGTGTCAAGTGACACGACTTAGCCCGCCAATTTTCTAACATAGTTTTTGTTACAAGTTCCAGAAAGAGGCAGTGCAAGTAATTGTTTGAAAACTCCTACGGTAAAAATAACTTTCTACTCATTTATGTTTGATCTCTTAATATTCTGACATATAATTTCCTACACTTGGTAATTAAGCTAGGTTTGACCATATTAATGATGGTTAGTTAACTTAATTGGTAATTAGCAATTAAGTTAGTTAATATTTTCATCTGAGAAAGACTGTGATAAAATTAGAACACTGTTGGTTTTTGCTTTGCTGAGTTAGAGACCACAAGAGTTTGAAGTATATCTTCACCCAAAAGAAACCGAATCTAAGATAGAGGAGTTGATTGGATTATGTAAGGATAAAGGAAAGGCAAGACAACCATTATTGGAGAAAGTGAGGAGGGAAAATCAAGAGAGGAAACAGGTAGATTTTTCTATTGCAACAAATGGTTCTTTAAGGTTTCAAACCAGTTTGTGTGTCAAATATTGAAGAATTGAAAGTACTATTGTAGGAGCACACTGTAGCCCGTATGCCTTTTTCCTAGGAGGTACCAAGATGTATCAAGATTAGAATGGAGATTGCCCAGAGTTGGCAAAAAGATTAGGTAAATGTGTGTAAATGGCCATTGAAATTTGAAGAAGGAAGCATGGTGTTTCTGTTAGTAGCAATGATGGACGAAGTTAGAAGTGATTTTGCGGGATCGACATCCTTATATTTTTTAATCCTGAGGTATGTCAATTTCGAGGACGAAGTTTCTTTTAAGGAATGGAGGATGTAATGCCCCGCATTTTGTACCTTATATTATAATATTTTAATTGTTGTATTGGTAGTTTCGTGCTAGGCATTTGAGGTAATTTTTTATGATTTTGATGTGGATTATACTTGTAAGTATTTTACTTCATTTTAAGAGATTAATTATGATTTTAATGTATTTTAAGGGTTTATTAATATTTTAATAATATTATATTGCTTATGATGATTTGAGTACTTTATGTATTATACCCTATGTTATTTGATTTGTTCCATTTGGATTTATTAGAAGGTTTGAATTAAGGCTGTCACACCCCAAACCACCCCCTGGAAGGATTTGGGCAAGTGACCCGGATATCCTACGATATCCTCCAATCCTCTAGGATCCAGAAGCAGTACTTACATGTCACAAACCACCAACAAGAGTAAAAAGAAAATAAATGTATATCAGAGGGAAACAGAAGACTATAACTACCCATAGATGGAATATTAATATATTCCAGTAAAGTCTCAAATACCTATGTTACACCATATACATATCCATTCATGCTCAAAAAGTACATTATCTTGGTAGTTACACTTCTTGAAAGAAAGAAACTTAAATAATAACAAAATTATCGTAGAACAACAAGATGAGGAAGATCTACAGTTCCATTGACAGCGTCATCACCCAAAAAGTAAACCAGTACCTGAAAAATCATCTAAAAGAAAGATTCCACGAGTGTGAGCTCTACCGAGCTCGTAAGTGAAAAATAAACCATGCATCCACATGCAAGCACAACCATGAGTCTATATGCATGAGATTCATCTATTTTAATTAATCCACCTAACAACAAAACTAAGTTAGGTAGAGGTGCTACTACAATCCCCAATACATGTATCCTGGTGCAGGCTTTTAACCCCTTCCCACGATACACCCATTGAGTTATCGGAGAAGACCAGTCCGCTCTAGCATCTCTTCCCAAGGTCAGCCTGACCAGCCCTCTATGATTATCTTGTGGTACCATCCCCCTTTTGAAAGATGGGTACCCAACTGAAAAATACCTTTAGTATTAGTTCTCTCACAGACATCTAACACCTTAACCCTTGTTGGCAAGGGTTCGTAGCACGGGTGATCATACCCTAACCGTATGCATTCTATATAACATAATATGAGTCGGGTGGTGCCCCGCATCCCATTCTACGGGCCACCACCAACCTCATTTTCAAGCCAGCTACAACATCTAGACTAGCAATCATATGTAAGCAATTCCATCAACAATTCTCAACGTAAATCCAATAAAAACAAGAGTATATAAAGACAGTAAAGTAAATTTGACCTTATTATCATAACCCAACAGTTATGTTACACCTGCACGTATGGTGTAATTCCACTCACCTTGACTAACTCCTGATTGTTCCTTTATTTGTTGGGTCCCGATTGGACTTTGATACTGCTCTTCATACCCGGGGCTATAACCTATGTTAATGGGGCCATTAGAATATGTTAAATACTATTTAAAGGGGTTTAGAGTCCTAGGGTTACCTTAGGATTAGGTTGGAGTCAAAATAGTGTTGTTAACATCTCTGGGCCTTTCACTGGGCCTTTGGGAATCGCCCAGTGAATCACCCAGAGAGCAAAATACAACAATAGTTGGGGGTTCTTCATAGGATTCTTTTGTTTTACACCATAGTAGCCTTGGAGAGTGATGGCAATGGTTCTCCCCATGGTTAACTCATGTTTTGGTCTTATGGACCTTTTTTGGATCATGGCCATTGGTGCATACAAGGTAATGACATCAGCAAGTCTGTATGGGGTAGGGGTTCATGATGGATTTCAGATTCTAAATACAATTTTGAGGCCTTGGATTAAGTCCCATAAGGTTTGGGTTAGGTTTGGTTACAAAACAGCCACTGGGCCTTTCACTGGGCCTTTTGGAAACGCCCAGTGAATCACCCAGTGCCTATACAACATGAGATTTTTGAATTTCTACATAGATTTTCCTGCAGATTTCATCTCAATTCGATTTAGGATGGTTCCCAAAGGTCAGTAAAACATGTAATAAGGTCATTATAATAGGTTTCCATGATCCTAATCATGGTTTGCCATATTGGGTGATGGATTGGGTTCAACCATACAAGGCTCAAGCAAACAAGGCCAAGATCAGTCTCATAGACTCATTAATTTCATTAATTCATACAAACAGTATAGGAATAGTCATATTAGCCTATTACAATAGCAATCCTAAGCTATAAAGTAGGAAACACAACATGCACGTAAGGATCATTGGTTCTATTCAACCATTCATGCTTTATGTACATGGTTTGGTATAAAACAAAGATATATACATGGCTGGAACATGAAGTCTATGCATTTCCAGGTTTGCAATGGTGTAGATGAAGAGTATTACATATGAATTGAAGCATGCATGCAAGGATTTATGGCCTCCTGAGCATTCTACATGGCATTTGCATATGGGAACATGGTAACACATGGTTATATAGCTATGCTTTGGGATTTCATACTAGAACCAAAATTGGGATACATGATAGGGGGTTAAGATAGGCTCTAAGGATGTATATCTTCAAGGCTTGAAGAATACGGCCAAGGGTCCAAGCTCCCTCTCCCTTTCTTTCCTTCTTCTCCTTCCTTCTCCTTCCTTCTCTTCCTTCTCTCTTTCTTTCTTCCTTTGTTTCCTTTCCTCCAACGTTTTGAACAGTAGGAGTTAAAGTCTAAAGCAGAGTCTTTTATTTACAGGCCCTAGTCCACTAGGGTCTGTTTGGCTAAGGGTTGTTATAAGAAAACTCATTAATTCCTAGCTTTTCTATGTATAAGGCTAGGTAGGTGGGTCCCACATGGGTTCATGACTAGGGGATAACTCCTACATGTCATTGGGAATGTATTAAGGGGATCCCCATTGCAAGACATTGGGTTCCCATAAGTTTGGAATGAAAGATACTTGATTTAGCAACTCTGTGCCTTTCATTGGACCTTCGTGAATCGCCTAAAGAATTTTGCTCTACTATTTGTGCTTGGATTGAAATAAAATTTTAGTTCACTTAAAGGCATAATTGGACAGTGGTTTATTCTAACACAATAAAGTTCTATGAGTATAGTTTCTAACAAAATTAGAATCAAAGAAAATGAGGTTCAGATGATGGAGTTATATTATTTTTATTAGACAGAGGTCAATCGATCAGAATAGAAGGATTCGATTTTTTACAACTTGAAGTGAAATCTCAACTCACTTAGAAACATAATTTGTCACACCCCAAACCACCCCCTGGGAGGACTAGGTAGGTGACCCGAATTGCGTAACGGGAATCCACCAAATCCCACGGATCTAGAAGCAGTTATTACATTCACGGTTCCACATTCATCACATTACTACGGGTAAGATCAGAGTGCTGCAGATAATCTACAATTACAATAATAAAGAGAAAGCGTAGCGATACGGGAATGATGGTGATATATATATATATATACTAGTAAACTCACACGTGCAAATGCACGTGTCCATGTGTGCACAAATACTTGATTTCACAATGATTTGATACACGGAACAAATAGTGAACTACTTCGAATATAGATTTCCATCCTTGAACATCTGTTAAGTGGTTGAAGCAAGAAATGTTTCAAACTAAATGCAATTCAATCTGACCCCAATAAGCCAAAAACTTCCCACACTTCTTGAAGTATGTCTGTGTCATTAACAAACAATGAATACAACATGTGAAAGCGTTGGACACAACCTGTGATTTCCTCCCATCCTTGTAATCCTTCTTCCGATTCAAAAACCAGTCTGAGATTTGAACAGAATCATGAAACTTTTGATCCTTCCAAAAGAGTGAATAAGAAAACCCCTTCAACCAAAGAGTGTTTAGGTGCAATCTTTAAATAGATAACCTATAGATGTTCAGTTGTACAATAGTAAATAACTAAATAGATAACCTATTGATGTTCAATTGTACAATAGTAAATCAAGACCCTAAAGCAAAAGAAGAGAGACCTATAAATTTTCAAATAAAACAACACTGATCCAATCAATGTACATACATGGCGATATCTTACAGGATCAGGTAAATATTATATAAAGCATACCAGATCGGCCAATGTGGATTCGTATCGGCATAGCTTGAACCCATCTCAAATGCTGAAAATCCCTAACCATTCTAATGCATCAAATGGTCAATTGTGCACAAGTCCGCAATTTAACTTTCAATGTTACCTCTCATTAGAATTATTTGTTTCAGTCTTTTTCCTTTTTAATGTCTTTGTTTTACCTTGTTTGCAATGTTTTTAGAGAGACAATCCAGTCCTTCATGCAGTCTCGCTTTGGGTGTACCTGGGTAACACTGTAACAGAATAATTCTGAATAATCAACTCACAGAACACAAGTTCAATGAAGGTAGAACCTTTTAAAAACTAATCATTCTAGTTTCTTCATGCCCAAGTTTGAAGGCATCTCTACTGATTTTATTCCTGGAGAGCTTAGAGATACAAAGAAGAAATCAATAACCGCTGATCTGTTTAACCATTTCTCTTTGATCAATTTTACTGAATTCCAATTCTAATATCCTCCAATACAAGCACTAATAAGTTCTAAAATGAAATTTAGGAATAAATTTCAGCCATGGATGATGGTATTGTAAGTAATCTGAGGTGGGGTGAATCCCTTTGCACGCCGATAGTACTGGAACAGCTTCTTGTGGCCTCCATTGTTTGCAAATACTTTTATAACTATAGTATAAGTCACAACAGAAGGTGTAACAAATTTTGTTTCCATCTCAAGCCACATCACTTAAATTTCACTCTTTGTAGCATGCATCCATTAGGGTAGCATAAGTCACAACGCTCGGCGCCAATCCATAAACCGGAATTTCATGTGACAACAGCCATTTAGCCATTTAATTGCCTATTCCACTCTCCTATTCTTGCAGAGTCCATGGATTATGGAATTAAATGTGCTAATACTTGGAGTTATCCCATTTTTTATTGTTTCCTCGTACATTATTAGTACAGCCTCTTCAATATTTCCAAGTTTTGCATACCCATCAATCATTATGTTATACAAAATAATATCTGCCACTAAGGCATGCTGGGTTAGGGTGTCAAAATATACTCCCTCCTCTGATATCATATTCCCTTTTTGCACAGACCCGACAGAATAGAACCATACACAACGGAATTGGGGATGATTCTCTTTGCACACATTCCATCAGTTAAAATGGAATAAGTAACAAGGTCTGGTTCCAAGCCACCAACTTGCATTTCATAAAGCAAGCCCATTGCTTCATCAAGTAAGCCAAGTTTACGTACACTGCTGAGCAGTACACTAAATGTGACAATACTCAACTGAAAACCTTGTGAAATCATCTCTTATCGCAACATTCACGTTCAACTTTTAAACTGCACCTTCAAAATGAGGTCTCCCTAAAGAGGTTCAGCACCAATCCTACTAAAGATTGCTAGCACCAAAGTGATATGACTATATTTTTGTATTACATATTTACATTTTCTGTATAACATGTACAGTAGCATTATGCCCATGTTCCAAAAACGTGGGTAGAGCCATTTCTTCCATTTTCCACCCCCATCAATGGAGCTATTAGGAAAAACCAGATAAACGCAAAGAGAAAATAAACCCCAGAAATCAATGGAGGCATATCTCGTAAAAGCAAGACACATACATGAAGTAACAAAAGAGCAACCCAACTCAAACAAAAAGGAAGAAATTAGCTTGAATGGGTAAGGGATTCTGTACCTATCCATAGGCTTCCACAACAGAACTTGACGCAACCGACAGGCATGACCGAGCGAGGAGTGAACCACCAAAGCAATTAGAGTTCGTTTTCTTTCATCTCTTCTTTATTTTCTCCTACTTCCACCCATCCTTCAATCGAGTTCAGTCCAAGCAAAACTCCCGCAGGAATCAAAATGGCTCTTGTTGGTTATATGGAACTATCCCAATCCCTAAAAAGAGGATGTGAATGTTGCGATAACTTCACCTTGGTAACTACCACCTAGTTACCCACTTCCATCACTCTATCCTCTTATTGGTATGTTGCTGTCACCAGTCACCACTGCTATTCCTATCATTGGGCACTACTCTCTTGACCTCCACGAGTTTGTTAAAATCACACTCTCCATGTCATCTTTGAAATAAAAGGTACCAAAATTGCTTTTAGGAGAGATCGTATTGGTGTTGGTCACTAATATGTACTAACTTTACCAACTTTCTCACCTTTACCTACTGAAATTTATGAACAAACAACGGCAACACAACACAACCCACAGAAACAGAAGACAAAGCAAAGATTAAGGAAGAACAATAGTTTAACAAACAAATCAAGAGAGAGAGAGAGAGAGCATGCCTTTGGGAGAGAAGTGAATATAGATTTCTTCATATTTGATCCCTGCTGCACATTACCGCAAATATTAATGGTTATAGAAACCAAATACACCACACAAATTCAACCCATGATCACATTAATGGAGCAACAAATGAATCAAAAAATGCATTTCAAAGTAACAAATGGATAATTTTTGGTTTTCTTTCTTCACGCAATTTCTGTAATCAGCACAGGGAATTCTTAAGTAAAATAGAAAAATAAACACATGGAAAAGGTCCATTTTTGTGGCAGCGATGTCTGGGAAGATCATATTAATCTCATTATCAAATGCAAATGACTCTTAAATGGAAAAAAAAATAATCAAGTTGCGGTTAGTATTCTTTTTTCTCTTTTTCCTTACTCTTAGGCTATCCAGCATTAGTTTGCTATTAAATCCTACTGACACCATCAGGGTAAACTTTTTAGGATCTAATATGTATAGGACTCTGCTTTTAAGTACCGAAACATGGTAAGTTCTAAGGATAATTATGGTGTTTTTATTTTCTTTTTCTACCCCATTTTTTTGTGGGGGAGGGGTGGTGGTGGTGGTAAATGAAGGTGAATTATGTAGGAAGTTGGGTTGTAGAACTGTGGAAACAACAGTTTCAAAGAAAAATTAAAATGAAAGAGAAATAGATTAAAAAATAAGTTCCACATTGATTCTACGGGAATCAGGTCAATAAATCTTTGGCGATCACCCAAGCATCAAACAGTCAAGACATCTGAAGGGAAACCCAAACAGAAGCACAGTAGCAACAATATTTTGTAAATTCCAAGGGAAGAGAACTTTATATAGATATTTATCCAGGAAAAAGAAGAAAGAAATCTTTAAATAGAATTACCATTAGTGGAGGACTAATATGACTAAATTTCTGAAATAAATACAGACCCATCATATAGTGATATCCTCAGTTCTTCAAAGTGTAACTGAAACCTCTCTACTACCACCGCAAACAAGCAATACGGAGAACTTTGAACATGGATATAATGCCTAGAAACATGATAGAAATAAGACATGTGGTAAGCTTAGGATTCTAAGCTTAAAATTTAAACAACTCAAACTTATGTGAAACTAACAATGCAAAAAAACCCATACAATCTTAGAAGTACTATTTTGAAATATCTCAAAAAATATAAATTCAACAGAGTGGATAGTGCAAATACCAACATTGTTTTGAGTGCCCATTAGACTATTGGGCCCAACGGTACACCAGTGGACCTCCTTGGAAAAATGGCTCATTTCTCCCGAGAATGGTCTAATCTGCAACCTGAATCATCTATAAAAAGAAGGAACCAACAACTATTATATCTACAGTACACTCTTCGACATCCCCTCCTCACCGCAATGTTAGCAATCTCTATGCTTTACAATTCGCACCACATGATACAGTAGCTAGAAAACAGAGTAGATTCATCTTACTAGATACTAAATTACAGGTTCCAATGATGAGCAGTCCTATAGCAGAACATTGATCATATAATGTGCTATTGAAACCTGAATTCTAGTGGGTTCATTGACATCACAATACCCTTCTGCAAGGGAATATTGACCTTAAAATCAAGTTTCTCTTCCAATGAATAACCATAAATTTTGTAAAAGAATCAAGATGATTGAAGAATTATAGCTGAGGAAGCATATGGACCAAGAAAACAAAATAGATACAATGACACTTCATACAATGGCGACACTGATGTAGATCGAAATATGAAGAAAGAAGACCAAAACACTGTTGACGGTACTGTTCACATGGACGGTGTCACAGTCCATATTTGCCTTGTGTGGGGATGCTTTTTAGAAGATCTTGTGGGCCCATCACATGGAGAAAGATTCTATCCTAATGCTGCCATATTTTATTTTCTATTTTCAGTTTTAGAAAGTATATTTTATTTCATTGCAATAGAATCTTAGGTAGTTTATAATTTCAGTTGAAATAGTAACCAAACGCATTACCTGAGAAACCCAAGAGCACCTTGAATGATTCCAGCAAAAAATGTAGCTGTAATGCTAAGCGACGATACTCAACCTCTTTCTTAATAGGATCAATATCATTTTGAAGCAGAGAGCCATGCAAGAGAGATGAAAACTGAACTATACACTTCTTTATAATGTGATGACCTTCCAAAATGTAGAAGATCTGAAAAATGATCCTATTGTTATACCATTTTTGTTTAAGGGAGAGAAAAGGAATTACCTCAGAAATTAACACTTCAATGCAATCAGATCGAGAGATTAAAATGAAGAAAAATCATAAATCAAAGATCAACAAATAATTGAAGGTGGAAAAAACCACCATTCACAGATTTACATTGCAAAGCACTTAATAACACATAGAGGGAGAAAGAGAGAAAAGATGGAGATATAAAAAGATGTAAGAGAGAGGGTTGTGTGGTGAAAGCTGTATGCGAGGGGAGAGAGAAAGAGAGATAAGTTACAAACCAATTTGTATTTAATAGAGGAACCATATGTTGCTGCAATACAGAAATCTGGCTGTAAATCTCTCAAATTGGACTATCATGTTTCCTGCAAGATAATTACACGGAATGGATGGTTCATGAGCACAAAACATGTTCAATATATGAATGAGTTTAAAACAAAGAAATAAACAAAGAGGAAAGACTATTCATCTAAAGAACCATGTAGGTGGATGATGTCCAAACAACAATTAGAGTTGAAACTCTCCTATAAAGTTTATTATCATCCTCATGGCCTATTCAATGGAGAGGTCGTCTATCAAATGTAGAGGTAGTGACACCAAAAGAAATTTTCAATTTATTAAAAAAATGAGGCTCAGGAAACAAAACAGGATAACGAAGGATATTGAAATGCTAAAAATAGAAAATAAGTAAAGTGGTATATGCTGCCCCAAAGTAAGGGCCATGATAACTTTTACCATAAGTACTAAGGCAGTGAGGAAGATATATAGATTTTCTAAAATTTGCATGCACTAGAGGGGGATGGTATCTGTATTTGTCAAGACCAGAGTATGTCCATCTCACCCAAATAATATTTCATAGCAACAAAAATTAACATTACCTCTCATGCTTGTTTGGATGTCAAAAAGGGGTCGTGTGGAAAACTTCTATCAATAGCATCTTGTGCAATAGGTGAAGGCATAATTTTTCTTCCTCTGTCTCTTCCAGAAGGTGACGCCATAATGATTCCTGCAACCTAAGATGAACTAATTAGAATTCAAATTTTTTGTTCCCACTCCACATTCATCCATCTATTCAAATCATCTCAAGCATGATCAAAAGTCTTTGCAAGCTAACATTCCTACTCAATAAACTCAAAAGCATTAATAATAATAGAACATAGAAAATTACAGAGATTTGAAACATCAGTCGGCTTGAAAACAAAAGAATTTCCAAAGGGAAAAGATACAACTATCCGTTATTGATATTCCAGAGCAAAGAGGGTGGAAATGGGTTGTAGTGAAGGGGTTTTGCAGAGGGGGGAAATGGATTATGAAAACAATTAATTGATAAATTGCTATCATAATCCAATTAATAGAAAATGATTAACGCTAAAATCTAGAAAAGATCATGTTTCACCTCAGGGCCGATCATTATAAAATCAAAATTGCTATGCACAGTACAACACCATACCTCAGGTCAATTCATTAAACATAAAAATACCTTAAAAATCAGTAAACAGAGACAGGATTGCAAATCTTTGAACGTGGGATGGGGGTTGGGTGGGTAAGGGTTTTGCAAAGAGGGTGGAAATGGGTTGTAGTGAAGGGGGTTTTGCAGAGAGGGTAGAAATGGATTATGACAATAATTAATTGATAAATTTCTGTCATAATCCTATTAATAGCAAATGATTAGAGCTAAAATGTAGAAAAGCTCATGTTTCACCTCAGGAAACAAATGAGGGTGAGAAACACAGACAACAAAAAGATCTGAGAGGAGGCATAAGAAGAACAGAGGGAAAATTAAAAACAGAATGTAAAATGTAAATTACAAATAACAAAAATTAAATGAAAAGTAACTTTTCATTTCAAGCACCCTTCATAACTGAACAAGTAAATAATAGAAACGATAGGTCAGACTAAATTCGTTGAACCATATAACAAAAAAACCATATCGTCTCGAGCCAACAGTCCCAATCTGAACAAGCGTAAGGCAGGGATAAGGACGACAACCATCACCCATGGCTCATTTGAACTATAATTTGATATCACCCTGAATCTAATTTGAATTATAATGTGATTAAGATAAGAATCACATAGGGTTTGGCAAATCAACGACCAGAGAAATAAATCAATCCAAAATAGCGGCAGTGACCGTATGCTCGCAAGATCACAAATTAAATAAAACAAAACATAATCAGAAAAGTAGAATAAGAAAAAATCACAAGATACCTGGCCGTAGTAATTCCTGGAGTTAATGTCGTCACCATTCTCGAATAACAAGGCAACAATCTTGAGAAATAGCTTATATAGGGATTCAATAGTTTTTTTGTCGCAGAGGCGGAGAGAGGTGAAAGGTCGTGAAAGAGAGAGGGAGCCAGGGGAGAGAGAGATATGGATGGGAGAGGGAGAGAAAATACGGGATGGAAGAGGGGATCAGGAAGGAAAGAAAGAGAGAGAGTGACGGACTACCTTCTCGCAGAGGTTGCGTATGAGGGTAAGTCGGAAGCGTCTGAAAGAAACGGAGTGTGGTGTGGAGTCTTTTGTATGGGGATGCGTCTGTTCAGGCGGGTAAAAGAGTCTATGAGAGGAATCTAAGGGGTATTTTGGTTCTGGTTATGGTTGACGTTGATGGCATCGCCGCTGGTTCTGTCAATAGCCGGCTCTCTATTGATCCTACAATCTGTTTGCCGGAAAATGACAGTGATCGACGATGCCAATTCACCAATCTGCTTTTTTGTGATCAGGGAGAGCTAGGGCTTTGACGAATCTGCTTTTTTGCATGTGCTTATGGTTCATAACAGATAACAGATGGAGGTTGAAATCTTATTGTATGAGGGAAGCAGGGTCACAACGTTTAGGACGGTTTGTCCAGCTATCAGAGAAGAGACTCAGGTGACAGAGATGGAATTGAAGGTGGCTTGAGTCACGTTAACAGTATCTTCTTGCAAATGAAATGTAGATGGAAAGACTTGAGAGAGACATGTGGTGGCGAGGGAGGGTGTCATTTTGCAGAGGGACTATCGGGGAGAGGCCATGACGGTTAGGGGCAGGGGTATTTTTGTTTGGAGGGACTATTGGGGAGACACCATGATGGTTCAGGAGATCGGCATTTTTGTCAGGAAGAAACTGTGACAATCAGGGGAAGGGTATTTTGTTTGCACAGGTTGCGGGTAAATCGAAAAAGCGTGAGAGAAAGGGAGTGAGTTGTGGATGCGTATGTTCGCGCGGGAAAAACAGTCTATGAGAAGATTTCAAAGGCATTTTGGAGATCTAAAAAATTTGACAAAGAATGTGGAGTACGTACTTTTATAGGATACATAGATATATATATATACAAAGTGTTCTGAAACATTCCCGCCCAGATACAACCCACAACAAGAAACTAAGCTGACAAAAGCTAAAAGAACAGAAGAAATACATATATATATATATATACAAGCTGACAAAAGCTAAAAGAAAAGAATAAATACATATATATATATATATATATACAGGGTGACATAACTCAACCCCAAAAAGAAAAGTAAAAATGAACTATAGCAGAACCTTAAACAGAACGGGGATAAACTCCTAATAAAAACAAAAAGGAGTCTCCAAGACAAAAAGCATCAAGTGCACTCTTCAACGGTCTTCATCAATGACCACCGAGAATGCACGCATCATCAGCACGATCTCCGTCGAGGTTCACACCAATATCATCATAATAACCAGGGCTCTCCTCCTCGTAATGAGCCTCCATGCCACAGCGGCATCGATCTGCAAAATCATCTAAAGAAAACAATATATAACAGAGTGTGAGCCCCATTGAGCTCGTGAGCAAAACATATCATCATGCATGCACGTGCAACCACAATCCACATGATCCTACATGACATGCAAGTCCAGATTATTTATTAGCCACCTAGCAATACAACTAAGTCAGGTTTGTACTACTACAATCCCCACTACATGTATCTCTGGTGCGGGCTTGGTTACCCCTTCCCGCGATACACCCATTAAGTTGTCGGAGAGGACCAATCAACTCCCGTATTCATTCACCAAGGTCAGCCCGACCAGCCCTCTGTGATTAACCTGTGGGGCAATCCATCACCTTTCTCATTTCTTTTCTTTTCTGGCATATAGCTCATAATCACCATTCCGGTGCAAACAAATTTCATTTCTTTTCATTTCTTTTCTTTTCTCATATACACATATGGTCACCCTCACAGGCATCCAACACCTTAACCCCTGTTGGCAAGGGTGCGTAACATGGGTGATGAAACTCTAACCCCATGTCTATATGGTATCGTATGAGTCAGGTGGTGTCAACCACATCCCATACTACGTGGTACCACAGGCCTCATTTCCAAGCTGACTACGACATCTAGTCTAACAATCACAATCATCAGATAAGATTCATAGTGTTGATCAACACATAATCCATGTGTAATATTTTGAATAATTGAACAGAATTTAAATAACACAGCATTTATGATTTAAATTTAATAGCTGACATAGCATCACAGTTACATGTACACATATGATAATAGTTCACTCACCTGGGTTTGGTTCTAGGAACTCGGTTGCAAATTCAGTTCCAACAACAGTCTGGTTGTAGACCTCGAGCGCGGGATCAAATCCTAGATGTAAATCAAAAAGTGTCATATTAAGTTTCCAATCTATCTCTGGTAGTCCTAGGGTTAGCCTAAGCTCACTGGGTTGACCCAGTGTTCAGTTGGTTTTCACATGGAATTCTCTGGGCCTTGCACTGGGCCTTAGGTCCATGTCCCGGTGCATCATCTGGAGATGGTGGTCCAGGGATAAAATGATCATTCTCAGTGATTGTACCTGACCCTAGGTCATACTAGGCTTACTATGCTATCCTCAACCTGATAGTCCTGCAGAACCAAGCACAAACAGGGTTTCCTTAACTTGCGGGGCCCATTAGGGTTCCCAAGCCAAACCTTCATAAGGACAAATGTGGGGAGGGGCATTTAGGTCATTTTCCACCTTTCCACACAGTACCATGGCCATTGGGTGAGGTTCCCTAAGCCAGGTCAGCAATTCTGCCAACTTCCACTCACTGGGCGATGTCTCTGGGCGTTGGGTGCATCGCCCAGAGTCTTCAAATCGACAATGGGCTGAGATCCCTAGGTTGTAGATTATGGGCAGTGATCAAATCATCACTCCATGCATGTTAGGGCATAAGGTGACCCCTGGGGTGATCTACTTTTTGGTCCAAGGGGATTCTCCATTGGGCCCACCACTTGGCTGCCAGAGGCTGCCCAGACAGGCCAGTGAATAGTATCATAGGGTTTTCTTCAGGCATGAATCTCAATTTCAGCCACATGCAAGGGTGGAAACAGATGTAACATGGTGATTCAAGGCTGCAATTACCTAGGGCTAGGTCTATGCAGCCATGGCTTACATCCAGGGTTCCAATCAGCCAGCCAATAGTGAATCTGGGTAGTGCAACCATGCACAGCCAGATTCGGCTCTCAAAAATGGCATATCAGCCTTGTAAAATCATCCAAAATTCTCAGATCTTCCATGCTCCATACTTGCATGGCAGATCTGAGGCTGTCCAGGGCAGTCCCTAGCTATTCTGGGTTGCCAGAGAGCAAGAACACATCAACACAAGCATCAACAAGGAAATCAGCAGGTGTGAGCAGGGATTATATACCTGCACAGGTGTTTGGATGCTCGGTTCCAGCATTGGATGGGTGGCAGCCCTTCCTTCCCTTCCTTCTTCTTCTTCCTTCTTCTTCTTTCCTTCTTTCTCTCTTTTCTCTCTTCTTTTTCTCCCATGGTTTGAACAATATTAAGAACTCTAAATGAGCCCATGGTTCACCTATTTATAGGCCCAACCCCCATTAGGGTCTATTTGGCTGTTAAGGCCCTTTTTCAAAATGCATTTTAATCTGCATTTATAGCCACTCTAGGCTCTCAGGTGGGGTCCACAGTGAACCTAGGGTATGAGGTGGTCCCTCAGACTCCCCTCTATCTATAGAGGGTGCCCATGTCCATTCGGGGTGGTCCCCACAATTTAAATCTATTAAAATATGTTGTTTTACTCACTGGGCTATGTCTCTGAGCCTTGTCTGCATCGCCTAGAGATTTCAGCAAAGCTGAAACTCAGTGGGGCTTGCACAGCCTTGGTCAGGGCATTGTCCCCACATGCCATTTAGAGGTTTTTACACACTTTTCCAGAGGTGGGTCCCACAGTTATGGGGAAGAGAGAGAGAATACTTGGAGTCCAAGCCATACATAATGCTATGAGCTATGCAGCTACAGGGATCTGCTATCCATCTCCTGACAAGTATAAAGGATGACATGCACAGGGTTTCCTCACTAATCCAAGTCACTAGAGTGATACTCCATAGTGTTCCTGGTTGCCTGGTTAGGGGTTCCTGTCCTTTAATCAAAAATTCCATCCAGTCAGGAGCAGGGTTTGACATTTCTCCCCACCTTACAAAAATTTCATCCTCGAAATTTGCTTACCTTGCCATTCAAAGAGTTGAGGATACTTCTCTTTCATTTCTTCTTCACGTTCCCATGAAGCTTCTTCCACTGGGTTGTCTCCCCAATGAACCTTTACAAAAGCGATGGTGCGGTTACGGAGGTTATGCTCTTTTCTATCCAATATCTCCGTAGGTTGCTCTTCGTAAGTCATATCCACATCCAACTGTTCAGGTTCAGTTGATAGTACATGTGTCGGCTTATTAATGTACTTTCTCAGCATTGACACATGGAAAACATCGTAGACGCCTAACAAAGATGGTGGTAGTGCCAGTCGGTATGCTACGGGTCCCACTTTATTGAGTATTTCATAAGGACCGATGAATCTTGGGCTCAACTTGCCCTTCTTGTTGAAATGTAGCAATCCTTTAGTTGGAGACACTCGAAGGAATACCTTTTCTCCTACTTCAAATTCAATGTCCTTCCTTCGATTACCTGCATAACTTTTCTGTCTTGACTGGGCTGCTTGATCTTTTCTCCTATGACATCCACCTTATCGTAGGTCGCTTGTATCATCTCGGGTCTGAGATATTTTTGTTCGCCAACTTCATCCCAATATAGCGGAGTTCAACATTTCCATCCATACAGAGCTTCGAATGGTGCCATGCCTATGGTGGAGTGATAGCTATTATGTAGGCAAATTCCACCAGAGGTATGTGAGCATCCTAACTATTGTTCATTTCCAAAACACAAGCTCGGAGCATGTCCTTCAGAGTCTGGATAGTTCTTTCTGACTATCCGTCCGTCTACGGATGGAACCCTGTACTAAGATTCAGTTGAGATCCCAATGCCTTTTGTAGACTCCTCCAAAACCTTGAGGTAAATCGAGGATCTCTGTCAGACATGATACTGATAGGCACGCCATGTAAGCGGACTATATTTTCTATGTATAATTGGGCAAGCTTCTCCATAGAATAACTTATCTTGATTGGTACAAAGTGAGCTGCCTTTGTCAGTCCATCTACGATCACCCAAATCGCATTCATGCCCTTCCTGGTGTTGGGTAGATTTGTCACGAAATCCATAGTGATTCTTTCCCACTTCCATTCAGGTATGGGAAGTAGCTGCAATAAACCATACGATCGGTGTCTCTCTGCTTTTATTTGTTGATATATAAGGCACTTGGACACATATATTGCTATGGTTTCTTTCATTCCCATCCACCAATAATACTTCTTCAAATCCTTGTACATCTTTGTACTTTTGGGGTGGATTGTATAGGGTGAGTTGTGCACCTCTTTAAGGATTCGATCTTGGACATCATAATCATCAGGCACGCACAGTCTATCTCGAGATTTTAGTGCACCATCTTGGGCCAAAGAAAAATCTGGGTCCTTATGGACACCTTGTTGTACTTCCCAAATGATTTTGGCCAGCTTGGGGTCCAATGGTTGCTTCGCAATTATCTCTTCTCGTATCGACGGTTGTAGATCCATGGCCACTAACTATATAGGCGTTCCTTCGATCACGAGTTTCAAATCAAACTTTTGAGCTTCTTCTATCAACTGCTCACTTACAATTAAGGAAGCGAGAGATGCTATCTAAGATTTTCTGCTTAATGCATCAGCTACAATGTTGGCCTAACCAGGGTGGTACTAGATTTCACAGTCATAATCTTTCACCAGTTCTAACCACCGCCTCTGTCTCATGTTCAGCTCCTTCTGGGTGAAGAAATACTTTAAACTTTTATGATCGCTGAAAATTTCACTCTTTTCACCATATAGGTAATGTCGCCATATTTTTAACGCGAAGACTACCGCTACCAACTCTAAGTCGTGAGTGGGATAGTTCTTCTCATGTTCCTTTAATTGTCTGGAGGCGTAGGCGACTACTTTACCTTTCTGCATCAGGACACCACCTAATCCTGTCCTGGATGCGTTAGTATATACCACCATTCCTTCAGTGCCATTTGGAATGGTCAGGACTGGAGCTATCACCAATCGATTTTTCAATTCCTGAAAACTTTTCTCGCATGCTTCATTCCATTCAAATTTGGCTCCCTTCTTTGTAAGTTTTATCATGGGTGCCAAAATCCGCGAGAAATTTTTGATAAACCGTCGATAGTAACTGGCCAAACCTAAGAAACTTCGGATCTCAGTGGCACTCTTCGGAGTCTCCCGTTCGAGTACTGCTTTCACCTTTCCTGGGTTCACTTTAATGTCGTCCTCAGTGATGATGTATCCCAAGAATCCAATCTGGTGAAGCCAGAATTCACATTTACTGAACTTGGTGTAAAGTTGGTGCTCTCGCAGCCGCTACAACACGAAGGTAAGGTGTTGAGCATGCTCTTCCTCATTCATGGAGTACACCAGGATGTCGTCAATGAACACAATGATGAACTTATCCAACATATCATGGAATACTCTATTCATCATGTCCATGAATGCTAACGGGGTGTTGGATAATCCGAACGTCAAAACCAGGAATTCATAATGTTCGTATCGAGATCGGAATGTCGTTTTGTGAATATCACCGCTCTTGATCTTCAATTGATGGTATCCCGACCTAATATCGATTTTGGAGAAAACTCTTGCTCCTTGTAACTGATCAAATAGGTCATTGATGCGTGGCAACGGATATCGATTCTTGATAGTCAACTTATTCAACTCGCGGTAGTCGATACACAGTCGCATACTACCATCCTTCTTCTTAACAAACAGCACAGGTGCTCCCCAGGGTGATACGCTGGGTCGAATGGATCCCTTCTTCAACAGGTCTTGAAGTTGAACCTGCAACTCCTTCAGTTCTATTGGTGCCATTCGATATGGTGGCTTGGATATCGGTGCTGCACCAGGAACTAGATCGATCGTGAACTCTATATCGTAGTCAGATGGTAGCTGCGTCAGATCTTTTGGAAAGACATCAGGAAATTCTCTGACGACCTCAAGTTCTTCCAAGGGTTTTATCTTTGCCTCCGTGTCTATCACAGTGGCTAAAAATCCTTGACATCCATCATCAAGCAACTTGCGCGCCTGGTGGGTTTCGTTCTTGGTTCACTTTGATAGATGAAGATTGACCCATTTTTTAACTTAAACATTATCTTCTTTTCCACACACAAGACGTTTGCACCATAGGCAGACAACCAATCCATGCCTAGTATTACGTCAAAATCCTTTATATCTAACTTTATCAATCGTGCGGTTAGATCTTTCCCACAAATCTCAATCTGACAAGGGTCGTAGAGCTCCTTTAAACTTACGACACTACCCGTCGGTGTGCTGACTACTAGCTCATGCCCGATGTCTCTCGGTTGATCTTTCATCCTACTCACAAAAGTGGTAGAAACAAAAGAGTGGGTTGTGCCTGAGTCAAATAATACTCGTGCAGGTATGGTTGAGACATTCAGGGTACCTAGGGTTCGTACATAATTTAGGTTACATGAAGTAAGCCAGTCATTCCCTATAATTTAGTAGTGTTCAGCAAACTTACCTGTCAATACATCGGGGTTCGCCTCGGCTTCTTCATTCGTCATCGCAAACACCTTTCCTTCCGTCCGATTGTCTCGCGGCTGAAAAGGTCTAGTGTAGGGCTGATTCGACAAGTTGTTGCCATACCCACATGATCTACAATCTCTAGCCATGTGTCCTTCCTTATTGCACACATAGCACTTATAGGGTGGAGTAGCAGGTGTTGAGGCTTGGCTCACTTGACTTGTTGCTGGTCGGGTTGGGGAAGCTGCTGTTGTCGCTTGACTCATAGTCGATTGAGCAGGTCGATTGAATGTGGGGCGGAAAGGGTTCTGACCCACGTTCGGCCTATGATATGGAGTCGGATTAGGGCTTGAACTTATTCCTTGATAAACTTTATTTGGCAACCCAAAAGTTTGAAAATTATTTGGCCTTTTATTCAACCCAGGCGACGTCACAACCCTCTCTTTCTCCTTTTCTTTAAATCTATCTTCCATCGTCTTCGCCTTGTCGACCATTTGAGCATAATCTCGGATGTCCATGATTGACAATACTGATCCGATCTCAATCTTGAGTCCTTTCTCAAATTTCTTTGCCTTACTAACTTCCCCTTTTAGGTGTTCTGGAGCAAAATGAAACAGGTCTTTAAATCGCCGTTGGTAATCCAATACTGACTTGGTCCCTTGCACCAGTGCGATGAATTCAGCTTCTTTCCTGTCCCTGAAACTCTCTGGGAAGTAGTTCTTAAAGCAAACTTCTTTAAATTGCTCCCACGTGGGATTCGGATGAGTTGCTTCCAAGTTAGGCTTAGTAGCTTTCCACCAAGCTTCGGCTTCATTCTGCAACTGATAACCCGCACATATCAATTTCTATGCATCTGTGCACTCAAGTACTTCAAATGCCCTCTCTAGGGCATTGATCCACCATTCCGGCTGCATTGCCTCAGAGGTTATTTTGGAAAATGCAGGCGGTTGAAGTTTCTTGAATCTTTCCATAACCTTGGCGGTAGAGTTCTCCGCTAAGTGTTGAGGCACAGGTGGTGGAAATAGTACAAGCCGGTTAGGTGGTGGTGGTGGTGCCGCATGTTCATGCATCATGGTTGCAAACTGTGTAGACATCTGACCAAGCAATTCTTATTTTTATTGCATGGTCCGTATCATAGTGGTCATGAATGCAGTCACATCGCCGGCTGCCACATTTGGCTGAGGTGCTGCAGCAGTGGCTTGTGCAGCCACTGGTGCCTCTAATAAAGCAACCGATGCTTCAAAATTTTGAGCCTCAGTCCCATTAGGCAGTTCAACCTCTGGTATAACTTGAGGTTGTTTCCCTTTGCGACCACCACATGAACTTCTTCTGGTGTTGACTATTGTCGCTTCTCTGAAAAGGGGAGCATGTTCAATATCCCCATATCGCTCATTGGGGTCAACAATTATTTCCTAGTTAGTACAGGTACAGACCTAGTCCATAGTTCCAGTGAATTTCATGAGTCGCACCAATAAGGTGGATTGTTAGATATGTTATCTTTGTTAATTATGAGGTGTTTCTTTCATTTTGCATTTTGTTTCTCTTCTTAAATATTTTATGTAAAGGTATGCTATGCATGACACTATATGAGAGATTTCAAATTTTTAAATAGAAGGCTTTTAATTATTTACCTGGTCTAACAGGCAAGCCTCTGTAACTTCCAACTGGTAATAACGTTCTGCACGTAGAGGTAGGCTATGTCACTTCTAACTTCGTCTGCTAAGTATAGGTAGGTGGCTAGATCCACAGGCCCGCTAACGTCTGCTAGGGCTAAATAAACTACTAGCTGGTTCTCGGCACGTGCTCGTACTTCACGTATTCTGATCAATCTCCTTCTCAAGTACCTAATATACTGCATGGTGCTGGGGTCTCCAGCCTTGGCTGAGGTAATGGGTCCTGTCATGGAAAAGGGTTCTAAGCATCAGGTTATACTAATTGAAAGAATTAAGTACCTGTCTACTAGAATTTAAATGACTAAGAATCAATAAAAATTTACTTGGGTTGGCTCGAGATACCTTAGCGTCTAAAGTGTTTTGATTGGCTAGACAACCTATTAGATCATATTCTTGGCTGACCTAGTCTTTGGATAGGGTAAGATCTACGCTCCCTACATGTAGTAAATACGTATTACAACATACCTACATATCTATGTTCGGTTTTACATAGCACCAAACCACTCAGTTTGTACATCACAGTATCAACACATAATAACTAAATAAATTACACACACACAAACGTTCATAAGTATAAGTATATTTATTTGTCGTTGGATACTTACACTAATAAGGAAATCCATTTACTTGTATTTCACTAAAAACCCCAAATAGGAGTTGTATTCCCTTAGTCTTATGAAATTAGTGTTTGTTTAACTAATTAGTTTAATTAATTATATCTTATTATTATATATTATTTATTATTATTATTATTAAATTTTTTTTGTCAGCTGATGTAATTATTGAATTAATGTTTTCAATCAACTGATGTAGTGGCTCAACCACAGTTGTCTCTAAATTTTAATAGAAATTATGCATCTTTTATTTAATTGCATTTACCTCCCCTGTAGCTTTTAATTATTACTTGTCTTAGTGTTGGTAGCTTATTAACCCTAATCTGCATCCCGTGAATGTAAGAAGAGCCTCACGCTCTGATACTAAGCTCTGTCACACCCCAAACCACCCCCTGGGAGGATTAGATAGGTGACCCAAATTGCGTAATGGTAATCCGCCAAATCCCACGGATCTAGAAACAGTTATTACATTCACGGTTCCACATTCATCACATTACTACGGGTAAGATCAGAGTGCTGCAGATAATCTACAATTACAATAATAAAGAGAAAGCGTAGCAATACGGGAATGATGGTGATATATATATATACAAAGTGTTCTGAAACATTCCCGCCCAGATACAACCCACAACAAGAAACTAAGTTGACAAAAGCTAAAAGAATATATATATATATATATATATACAGGGTGAGATAACTCAATCCCAAAAAGAAAAGTAAAAAGGAACTACAGCTGAACCTTAAACAGAACGGGGATAAACTCCTAACAAAAACAAAAAGGAGTCCCCAAGACAAAAAGCATCAAGTGCACTCTTCAACGGTCTTCATCAATGACCATTGAGAATGCACGCATCATCGGCACGACCTCCGTCGGGGTCCACACCAATATCATCATAATAACCAAGGCTCTCCTCCTCATAATGAGCCTCCATGCCACAGTGGCGTCGATCTGCAAGATCATCTAAAGAAAATAATATATAACAGAGTGTGAGCCCCACTGAGCTCGTGAGAAAAACATATCATCATACATGCACGTGCAACCACAATCCACATGATCCTACATGATATGCAAGTCCAGATTATTTATTAGCCACCTAGGAATACAACTAAGTCAGGTATGTGCTACTACAATCCCCAATACATGTATCCCTGGTGCGGGCTTGGTTACCCCTTCCCGCGATACACCCATTGAGTTGTCGAAGAGGACTAATCAGCTCCCGCATTCGTTCACCAAGGTCAGCCCGACCAGCCCTCTGTGATTAACCTGTGGGACAATACATCACATTTCTCATTTCTTTTCTTTTCTGGCATATAGCTCATAATCACCATTCCAGTACAAACACATTTCATTTCTTTTCATTTCATTTCATTTCATTTCATTTCTTTTCTCATATACACATATGGTCACCCTCATAGGCATCCAACACCTTAACCCCTGCTGGCAAGGGTGTGTAGCACGGGTGATGAAACTCTAACCCCATGTCTATATGGCATCGTATGAGTTAGGTGGTGTCAACCGCATCCCATACTACGAGCTACCACAGGCCTCATTTCCAAGCCGACTACGGCATCTAGTCTAACAATCACAATCATCATATAAGATTCATAGTGTTGATCAACAGACAATCCATGTGTAATATTTTGAATAATTGAACAGAATTTAAATAACATAGCATTTATGATTTAAATTTAATAGCCGGCATAGCATCACAGTTACATGTACACATATGATAATAGTTCACTCACCTGGGTTTGGTTCTAGGAACTCAATTGCAAATTCAGTTCCAACAGCAGTCTGGTTGTAGACCTCGAGCGCGGGATCAAATCCTAGATGTAAATCAGAAAGTGTCATATTAAGTTTCCAATCTATCTCTGGTAGTCCTAGGGTTAGCCTAAGCTCACTGGGTTGACCCAATGTTCAGTTGGTTTTCACATGGAATTCTCTGGGCCTTGCATTGGGCCTTAGGTCCATGTCCCGGTGCATCATCTGGAGATGGTGGTCTAGGGGTAAAATGGTCATTCTCAGTGATTGTACCTGACCCTAGGTCATACTAGGCTTACTATGCTATCCTCAACCTGATAGTCCTGCAGAACCAAGCACAGGCAGGGTTTCCTTAACTTGCGGGGCCCACTAGGGTTCCCAAGCCAAACCTTCATAAGGACAAATGTGGGGAGGGGCATTTAGGTCCTTTCCCACCTTTCCACACAGTACCATGGCCATTAGGTGAGGTTCCCTAAGCCAGGTCAGCAATTCTGCCAACTTCCACTCATTGGGCGATGTCTCTGGGCGTTGGGTGCATCGCCCAGTGCATCGCCCAGAGTCTTCAAATCGACAATGGGCTGAGATCCCTAAGTTACAGATCATGGGCAGTGATCAAATCATCACCCCATGCATGTTAGGGCATAAGGTGACCTCTGGGGTGATCTACTTTTTAGTCCAAGTGGATTATCCATTAGGCCCACCACTTAGCTGCCAGAGGCTGCCTAGACAGCCCAGTGAATAGTGTCACAGGGTTTTCTTTAGGCATGAATCTCAATTTCAGCCACATGTAAGGGTGGAAACAGATGTAACATGGTGATTCAAGGCTACAATTACCTAGGGCTAGGTCTATGCAGCCATGGCTTGCATCCAGGGTTCCAATCAGCCAGCTAACAGTGAATTTGGGCAGTGCAGCCATGCACAGCCAGATTCGGCTCTCAAAAATGGCATATCAACCTTGTAAAATCATCCAAAATTCTCAGATCTTCCATGCTCCATACTTGCATGGCAGATCTGAGGCTGTCCAAGGCAGTCCCTAGCTATTCTGGGCTGCCAGAGAGCAAGAACACATCAACACAAGCATCAATAAGGAAATCAGCAGGTGTGAGCAGGGATTATATACCTGCACAGGTGTTTGGATGCTCGATTCCAACCTTGGATGGGTGGCAGCCCTTCCTTCCCTTCCTTCTTCTTCTTCCTTCTTCTTCTTCCTTTTTCTTCTTTCCTCTTCTTTCTCTCTTTTCTTTCTTCTTTTTCTCCCATGGTTTGAACGGTATTAAGAACTCTAAATAAGCCCATGGTTCACCTATTTATAGGCCCAACCCCCGTTAGGGTCTGTTTGGCTGTTAAGGCCCTTTTTCAAAATGCATTTTCAACTGCATTTATAGCCACTCTGGGCTCTCAGGTGGGGTCTACGGTGAACCTAGTGAATGAGGTGGTGCCTCAGACTCCCCTCTATCTATGGAGGGTGCCCATGTCCATTAGGGGTGGTCCCCATAATTTTAATCCATTAAAATACGCTGTTTTACTCATTGGGCGATGTCTCTAGGCCTTGTCTGCATCGCCCAGTGCCCTCGCCCAGAGATTTTAGCAAGGCTGAAACTCAGCGGGGCTTGTATAGGGGTTTGACCCTTGGTCAGGGCATTGTCCCCACATGCCATTTAGAGGTTTTTACACACTTTTCCAGAGGTGTGTCCCATAGTTATGGGGAAGAGCGGGATTACCTGGAGTCTAGACCATACATAATGCTATGAGCTGTGCAGCTGCAGGGATCTACTATCCACCTCCTGACAGGTATAAAGGATGACTTGCACAGGGTTTCCTCATTAATCCAAGTCACTGGAGTGATACTCCACAGTGTTCCTGGTTGCCTGGTCAGGGGTTCCTGTCCTTCAATAAAAAATTCCAGCCAGTCCGGAGTAGGGTTTGACATAATTGGACAATGGTTCCTTCTAAGAAAATGCCTCTCTATGAGTTTAGTTTCTAACAAAATTTGAATCAAGGCAAATGAAGTTTAGATGATAGAGTTATATCATTTTGATGAAGCAAGGGTCGACCTGCTAGAGTAGCAGGATTTTATTCTTGAGTTGGGATTTAACAAGCATCTATGGAATTGAATTCTCCTTATCAAATCAATCATCCAAGCTGATGTTTGGTCTGCAAATGATTTAATTCAAGCACTCAAGGTGATGAAGGTCAACATTAGTTTAACCCAGAATTAGGATTAGGTCCTATGGTTGGGTTTAAGCATGCATGCAAAAGAATCAGATTTATAATTTAATCAATTTATGACAACCCAAACATGCATGATGATAAAAGGTTCATGCCTAGTTATTCTAATATTTAGACTAAATTCTGGGCCTAAGAAAGAGTAAATGAAAGAAATCAGATGTGAGATTAGGTCATGCATGTATGGCATTGGCCTTTCCCAATTGTTTCTACTTAGACAAATTTAACATACATGACCAAGGATGGTTAGCTAAAACAGAATTGTGCATGATACTAGGTATAGGTAAAGGGGTAGAAGGAGAGCTAGAGTAGGTTTAGAAATTCCTACCTATACTTAGGGTAATCAATTCCCTTCTTTCTCCTTGCGAAAATAGTGCTGAGTTACCCCGATTATTAATGCCTTTGTGTATTAACCTTCCCCATATGTTTCATAGGCCTAATGTATCACGTATTCGGGTAGGACCTTAGAAATCAAGGGATGATACCTACTATCACACCCCAAACCACCCCCTAGGAGGATTAGGTAGGTGACCCAAATTGCATAACGGCAATCCGCCAAACCCCACGGATCTAGAAGCAGTTAATACATTCACGGTACCACATTCATAATATTACCATAGGTAAGATCAGAGTACTACAGATAATCTACAATTATAACTCAGGAAAAGAAAGCGTAGTGATACAGGAATGATTGTGATATATATATATATACATGTTCTGAAACATTCCCCAGTACAACCCACATCTAAAAAGTAAGACTGACATATACATAAGCCAAAAGAAAAGTACATATATATATATATACAGGGCGAGATAACTCAACTCCAAAAAGAAAGAAAAGACTAGGAACTAAACAAAGTAGGAACGGGGATAAACTCCTATCAAAAGCAAAAAGGAGTCCCCAAGATAAAAAGCATCAGAAGTGCCCCTCACTGGTCTTCATCAATAACCACTGAGAACACTCGCATCATCGATACGACCTCCGTTGGGGTCCACACCAATATCATCATAATAACTAGGGCTCTCCTCCTCGTAATAAGCCGCTATGCCACAGTGGAATCCACTTGTAGAATCATCTAGAAGAAAAACATATATAACAGAGTGTGAGCCCCACCGAGCTTGTGAGCAAAACATATCATCATGCATGCACATGCAACCACATTCCACATGATCCTACATGATATGCAAGTCCAGATTATTTATTAGCCACCTAACAATACAACTAAGTCAGGTTAGTGCTACTACAATCCCCAATACATGTATCCTTGGTGTGGGCTTGGTTACCCTTTCCCACGATACACCCATTGAGTTGTCGGAGAACCAGCCGACTCCAACATCTCCCTAACCAGGTCAACCCGACTAGCCCTCTAGATTGAACATGTGAGGTAACCGACTTAATATCATTTCACCTTACCGATGCATAAACTTTGTTTGGCATATAGCCAAAATTCACCTTTCGGTGCTTCCCAAGCTTGTAGCCCGAGGCTTCCCAGCATATTAGCCCTAGGGCATCCCAGCTGTGCTGAGGCTTCCCGACGTAAACGCCCGAGGTTTTACGGTAGTCCTCACAGTCATCCAACACCTTAACCCCTGTTGGCAAGGGTGCGTAGCACGGGTGATGAAACTCTAGCCCCATATCTATATGGCATCGTATGAGTCCGGCGGTGTCAATCGTATCCCATACTACGGGCTACCACCGGCCTCATTTCCAAGCCGACTACGGCATCTAGTCTAACAATCACATTCATCATAATAAATTCAAGCAGTGTTGATCAACAATCACACAATGTGTAATAATTGAGAATTTTTAATTGAATAAGTAACACATCATTATAATTAAAAGAATTTAAATTGTCGGCATAATTAATACTGTTACGTAAATATACACGATAATATTTCACTCACCTGGGTCTGGTTCTAGGTATTCAGTTGTAGTTTCAGTTCCGACTACAGTTTGGCCGTAGGCCTCGAGCGTAGGATCAAACCCTAGATATAAATAAAAAATATGTCATTTAATATTCCAAACTATTTTTGGATGTCCTAGGGTTGACCTAAGCTCACTGGGTTGACTCGATGTACAGTTGGTCATCACTTGGAATTCTCTGGGCCTTGCACTGGGCCTTAGGCCTATGTCCCGGTGCATCATCCAGAGTTTGTGGTCTTGGGGCAGAATGGTCATTTATCACATTAATACATGTCCCTAGGTTATATTAGTCTCATAGTACAGTTCCCAACTTTGCAGTGCAGCAGGACCTTCATAGACAGAGTTTCCAAGAACTATGGGCCCCACTTAGGTACCCAAGGCATTCATACGTGTGGACAGATGTGGGGAGGGGCATTTTGATCATTTTCCACCTCCCTACACTATTTTATAGCCCATGGGTAGAGTCCCCCAAGTCAGATCAGCATTACAGTGAAGTTTCATTCACTGGGCGATGTCTCTGGGTGATGTCTGCATCGCCTAGTGCATCGCCCAGAGATTGTAAAATCGGAATCAGGTTGAGATTCCAAGGTTTTGAGCTATAGGTAGTGCATGGATCCTCTCCCCATGCATGTTAGGTCATCTTGGACCCCCAGGGGTATACCTAGCACTGGTCCTTGTGGATTTTCACTTGGGCCCACCACTTGGCTGCCAGGAGCTGCCCAGACAGCCCAGTGAATAATAACCCAGGATATCTTCAGTTGCAAATCAGGGTTTTGACTGCATGCAAGGCTGAATTTATGTGCAAAATAGTAATCCAAGGCTGCTACCACCTAGGGTTAGGTCTCATGCAGCCAGGGCATACAATCTGGACCCCAAACTACCTATTCTTAGTGTAACAGAGCAGTGCAGCCAGGCATAGCCTGGGTTTCGGTCTTAGGCTTGCAAAACAGTAGCAAAATCATCACAAAAACCTCAGATCTTCCATGCATCATGTTTGCATAGTAGATCTAAGATGGTGCATGGTAGCCCCCAGCTGTTCTGGGCTGCCAATGGCCAGAAATCCATAAAAAACACAGATATATATGAAGGAGCATTAGTAGCAGCATCACAGTAGGGGTATAAGCTCAGTTTTATACCTGAAATCGAGCTAGGGATGGATGCAGATGCAAGGCTGAGGTCTCCTCCCCCTTCTCCTTCTCTTTCCTTCTTCTTCTCCTTCTCTTTTCTCTCTTTTCTTTCTTCTTCTCCCCTCCACGGTCTCAATAGTGCTAAGGGTTCTAAAATGAGCCTAAAGCCCCCTATTTATAGCCCAGCCCATGACTAGGGTCTGTTTGGCTAATAAGGCCTCTTATGAAAATGCATTTTTAACTGCATTCTCAGCCATTCTGGGCACACAGGTAGGGTCTACAGTGATCCAAGAGTATGAGGTGGTCCCTCAGACTTCCCTTAACCTATGGGGGGTGCCCATGTCCAATATGGGTGGTCCCCATAAATTAAATCATGGAAAAACTACATTTTCCCACTCTGGGCGATGTCTCTGGGTGATGTCTGCATCGCCTAGAGATTTCAGCAAGGCTGATTCTTTGTGGGCTTGAACAGGGGTTTGACCCAGGCCTAGGGTCTTGCACCCACATGTCACTCAGGGTCTTTTGCACCTATTTTCAGAGGTGGGTCCCATATTTATGGAGAGGAGAGAGAATACCTAGAGTTCAGGCAATACATTATGCTGTGAGCTGTGCAATTGCAGGGATCAGCTGCCCATCTTCTGACAGGTATGTAGGAA
This sequence comes from Telopea speciosissima, assembly GCF_018873765.1. Lineage (NCBI taxonomy): Eukaryota > Viridiplantae > Streptophyta > Magnoliopsida > Proteales > Proteaceae > Telopea > Telopea speciosissima. The sequence goes on along the minus strand of NC_057924.1, from coordinate 35,308,273 downwards.
GGCATCCCCAGGGTTTCTTCATCAAATTCAATCATTGGAGTGATACTCCACAGTGTGCTTGGATGCCATGTCAGGGGTTCCTGTCCTTCAGTCAAGATTCTAGTCAATCAAGGGCAGGGTTTGACACCTACCTTAGGTTGTACATTTGGTGGTGAATTGTACAGTTACAAGGAGTTGGTGTTTGCCTTCTTATCGATATGTAAGTCCTCACCTATTGGGCTACCTCATTAATTTCAACTATGGGATCAATGCACCACAGTATACACCAGCTTTGACCTCGGGTTTCTGACCTTTAACTAAAAATTCAAATTAGCCCGTATTTTTGGGCACGGGTTTAACAAAGACAATGGTTTGTTGAGGAATTATTGTGATTGGGTTTAATTGAGGTTTGGGTTTAATGGTTTGGTTCATGGGTTCAACCTATGGTTTAATGAAAGTGAATCTTTTAGTTTGAGGTGTAATTAGAAGGTTAGGTTAAGGGTAAGATTGGAAAGTGAAAAGTTTATGAACCTTGTGTTCATATTCTATTGGTCTATAGGAAGAGGAGAAAGGGTATCTTCATTGGTTTATTTGGAAGTCCAATGGAGACTTGTTAGTATTTATAAGAATGCCATTATTAAGTAGGTAAATAAGACATAAGTGTTGTGAAGCTCATTTTAGAATTTCATATTCATGAAAAGAGAAGAAGAGAAACGAAGAGAAGGAAGAGCTTGGAAATTGAAGAAGAGTTGCTGCAATCAAGTGATTGAGGCTTGCTTAAGCACCCAACGGAAGATTGAAGCCAAGGATGAAGGGGGAGACGAGGTCTCCCAAGTTTTTAGTTCACATTGATGGTTTTCTAAGGTAAATGGCTCTAAAACTCATTTGGTTTTGAGGCCTTAGTATATTGTAATGGGAGTGTTTAGCACCTTAGGGTAACTTCCATTTGTGAGATTTTGGATTGGATTAAAGGTATTCAAGATTTGAGGTCAAGAACAAGGATTTTCAAGGTAAATTCGATGGAATTGATTTGGTTTTGTAAATAAGCCAAGATTGATGCAATAATTGGTTAATATGTGTTCTTTGTTATGTTTTTCACTAGAACTTATCTTGGATTGAAGAGATTTCGAGTTTGGTAGAGGATTCAAGTGAAGAACCCTAAGTTTTTGGGGTTTTCTTTGAATAACAGGGTATACTTTGATGTAATTGTTCATGCATGGTTAATATGTGTTCTTTGTTATGTTTTTCACTAGAACCATTTAATTGTTCATGCATGAGTTGTTTGTGCATGCTAGAGTGATTAGGATGCATACATTAAAAGGTTTGAAGGTTGTATTTCATGCAAGGAGGTTTGGGGATGAAACCCCCAATTTTGGGGAAAGTTTCAATGGATTCTCAGACTTCCTGAGATGAAAATTACTGGAACTGGTCAACCGGTAGCGATTGGAGGTCGATCGGATGGTGTCGATTTGTCAAGGGATTGACCGGATGCATTCTAGAAGCAATCGATCGGTTGGATAGACCGATAGTCCAAAATTATGACTTTTTCAAGATGTTTTTATATGGTAAAGTGTCCCCTTATGGTCAATCTTTGTACCTAAAATATGGGGTTAAAATGTGGTTTCGTTTGTCATGTAGGACCCTCGAAAGATTGACTTTAATTGTACAATCAGAACAGTATTAGTAAGGAAGCATTCTTAATTGATGGTTATCACCTAGAATGTATACGTAAATGCACATGATTGATTGGTGATGATAAATAGTATAGAACCTACGAATACTATGCGCACATGTTGCTATACGCTTGATTCATAAATGAATATGCAATGGTAAATGAATATGTAGATGATGTGAAATGATATAGAAACCTTTGATATTATAATGATATGTTTCTATATGCTAAAATCACAAAGGATAGAGAATGGTCGAACTATTGGCAATTGATAATCCATTAAGGTAGATGAAATGATGTATGAATGAACGTAATAAATGATGACTGTGAATGAATAATGAACAAAAGGAAATGAATGTAAATTGATTAAAACCACTCCAGTGGTTTGACTGGAGCCACTGCGGTGGTATGACTGAAACCAATCCAATGATTGACTTGGAGCCACTGCGATGGTATGACTAAAACCACTTCAGTGGTTTGACTGAAGCTACTTCAGTGGTATGATGGAACCCATTCTAGTGGTTTGTAACTAGAGCCAGTACGATGGTACGATTGAACCCATTCTAGTGGTATATAACTAGAGCCACTTCGGTGGTATGACTGAAGATATACCCAACGTCTGGGGAACTAAGGCTAAGGACTGAAATGAAATGAAAAATGATAGAATGAATAAAATGCTATCAACTGACAAATGATTGAATAATTTACAGTAATCGACTGATTGACTAATTATGATTCATACTATGGACTAGAGCCACTTTGGTGGTATCGATGGAAGCCACTTTGGTGGTATTGATTGAAAGTAAACTAAACATAAGGAATGCTAAGGATAAAGACTGAAATGAAATGAGAAATGATAGAATGAATGAAATGCTACTTATTGACAAATGATTGAACGATTTATAGCAAATGATTGATTGACTAATTATTATTCAAAGTATAAACTGAAGCCACTATGGTGGTATCGACAGAAGCCACTACGGTGGTATCAACAGAAGTCACTTCGGTGGTATTGATAGGAACTAAATCAAATATAAGGAATGTTATGGTTAAGGATAGAACTAAAATGATGACTGATATAGAAGGGTGAAGGAACAAATGAACAAGATGGTAAAGGATGGATTAAGGAAAGATTTACAGTTTAGATGAACTACAATCATGCCTATGGATGAGATTGATATCTTGTAAGATTAAGAAAGGTTGGCAAGATTGTATCTATAAAAGGATGGGAATAAATGAAATGAAATGTGACTCAATTATAAATGAATGATTGATTGAAGATGTTTGATTGATAAACCGTTTTGCAATTCAAGTGATATGATATGAGAACATGCTTACAAATAGAGATTGAGTCCTTATATTACTGTTATATTGTGAGCATGATTAGCAATGTTATTTTTTGCTGGGCATTAGCTCATTCCTCGATTAATTAACTTTTTACAGATGTGACTGAAGAAGGCAAGGTCAAAGGAGTTGCCTTTGATGAAAGAATTATGGACTAAAGACTTATGTTATTTTGAGGTTTTATACCCAATGTTCGTTGATAGAACTTAAGAAATGTAACGGTTTACTTTGGAGGAGGTTCTCAGACCTGAATGATTGTAATCACTTTAAAGTTCTATTCCTCTCTTCAAAGAGTAAAGATATGAACAGTAGAGCCATCAGTACAATGTTTTAAGTTTGAGATTGTATGCCTTCCGCTTTTTGGTTGTTTTAAATGTTATGCACTTTGACTTAATTATACTTATAAAATGTATGTTTAGATTGAATGTTTTCCTCTGCGGTCTCGGCTGGATTTTGGTGTCATGGGACCCACCTGGTTCTCGGATCAGGGTCGTTACATAAAGGGGTATCAATTGAAGAGGAGACTGATTCACTGTGATGCTGAAACTTCAAATTGTAAGGAGATTTTGAGTGGAGGAGAACCTTCAAACAATATCTATTTTCTCAAATGCTAGTGAGTGTGATAATATGTGTTAAGAAGAACAAGGTGAGAGATTCATATAAGTAATATTATATGTGTTATTTTTTTTTTTATAGATTGGATATTATTAAGAGATATGTGAGGGAACATGGCTATGTATTATATGATGTGATATACATGAATGGATGATATGAGGACAATAAGTATGATATCATTTGCTTAATGATTAAGTGAGGAAAACATAATTATTGAATGATGGTTGTATAGTAGTATCTATATGAAGTGATATGTTATTAAAAGGATATCAGATATGTATAGAAGTATGTATGTAAGGAATACAAGTACCACAGGTGGATATGCTACATACTTAAAGATTATGGGAAAAATATGTGCTTTTAATGATGAGATGAGTTATTCTTAATGTTCTTTAAAGCAATGTAATGTTTGAGCTAGCATGAATTGTTATATGATATTGATGATGTTCAAGCATGTTCTAGAATGCGAGACAATGCATAAGAGATGTATTGAATGAAATGAAAGTTTTATGAGTTATTTATGAGAATGGTTATGGGAATAATATGTGATGCAATGTATGGAATGAAGAGATGATAATAATGTATATGTATGTAATGACATGATGATAATGATGATGATGACGTATAAGCATGAAATGTGATGATGTTGGTGATGTTTTAAGCATAAAATGGAAAGATAAAGAAGGAAAATGAAATTTATGAAATGAAAGTTATTGCAATGACAATACCCTGTGTCTACCATCCCTTTCTAGTAAGGGGTTATGTACTAGATGAGGTTTTATTCAATGGTAATTCTAGAGCATGTTCCTCTTGGACATGTGATCTAGTGCAGACCATTATACTTATACGATGGTAATTCTAGAAAATATTCCTCTTGGACATTGGTGTAGATCATTATACTTATATGATGGTAATTCTAGAGCATGTTTGTCCTAGACATATGGTCTAGTATAGACCCTTATACGATGGTAAAGGTAATTCTTGAGCATGTTCCTTCTGGACATGTGGTCCAGTGCAAACCATTATACGATGGTAATTCTGGAACATGATCCTTTAGGGCATGTTGTATAGTGCAGACCATTATACGATGGTAATTCTAGAGCATGTTCCTCCTGGACATGTGGTTTGCACCCTATTGGATATATGTGTCCATAAATCCGGTTCAATAAGGTTCGACCCGGGTTTGGGTTGGACAGCCATTATCATATGGTTGTCGCATTGGGTATGCCTAGACATGTATGATGTTAGGGTACGAATACAAGTACTCACATGTTGATGTGCGTATTGGCGAAGAATCTTATTTTATGGATTCCCTCATATATTACTGTCAAATGTAGGTTTGGGATAGACATGTGTCACCGAGACCATGTACCTGAGAGGGCCTTGTCACTGCATGATGTGAGTGTATTCTTTGGTTCACCAATGACTGTAGTTCAAGAGAACTAAAGCCGGTGTTTTGGGAATACGTAAATATTATGTGAGTGAAAGAATCACTCAACATGGTCTCCACTGCTCGATTGAGGAACATCACGGGAAGTTAGTCTGTGGATGGTCGGATTTGAATCAAGATCCTACACCATTTTGTTAAATGGTTTTTGCAAATCATAATATTATGTGTAATTATACCACACCCATGGATATTAGAGCCACCTTTCTCATCCATGTATATCATATAATTAATGTTTGATGCAATAGTTATGTATGGGATGCAAGTTGTTAAGATTCTTTCTTGAAATTTGTTAAGGTTTCTTATTTTTATTTTGGAATCAAGATTCATTTATGGATGGTTGCACATGGGTAGTTATTTTTCCAATCATTAGGTTGTTATTCTTTGTAACAACTTACCCATGTATGTTAGTTAATTTAGCCATGGTTTTTGTAAAACCTAGTTTTCCAAATTTTGAAAAATTGTATCTAATGCAAGGGAAGAAGAAAATATATTTTTTTTTAGAATATGACATGTGGGGGTGGAGCGCACACTGCCAGTGTCACTCCCCAAACCCCGACCCCCTAGGAGGATCCGATGGTTGACCCGAATACCCGAAGTATTCAAACACCTCTAGGATCCAGATGCAGTAAATATAAGTTACAAGCAAAATAAAGTTTAACATATAAACATGATTTCATTGTCAGGGTGCGCCCAAGTTGTAATATTTACATAAAGCTCCAGTTGCAGTGTCCACATCCTAGTCCCTACATTCAGATTACATTTATACACAGTACCCCAAAAAGGAAGAAGGTAACCTATCTAGTATTTACAATGGATTTTCATCCATCAAAAGAATGTAAGGGAAAAACAAAAGAAACAGAAAGGTCGGTCTACATCACTAGTCCCGATTCTCCCGGGACACCTTGATCGTCTTGATAATAGGGGTCACACCCCTTTTCCGTCCAAACCAGTATACACACCATTACCGTAATCTTCTGCCACGAAGTTATCCTCCCAGCCACCATGACATCCACTTGTAGGTTCATCTAAAAAGAGGAAATTCCACAGGGGTGAGCTCCACCGAGCCCAGTAAGTAAAGGATAGACCACACACAAGCACATTCACACACAAAGCAAAAATCCTATATGCATGGATTCAATTTTAATCTTAATTACACCTAACAAAAAAATGCCTAAGTCACTAAGTCTGTGTTACTCAACAACTCGGGAAAACTTTCTCAGTTCCTTCTGCACCACCCCGACAACCTCAATTGTTGTATGGATGTTAAGTCTACCCCTAATTGGCTGGAAATTTTGAATAAAGGACAGAAACCTCTGGCCAATCATCCAAACACCCTGTGGAGCATCACTCTAATAGCTAAACCACTGAGAATGACCTCCTACATACGTGCCAGAAGATGGATTGCAACTCCATGCAGTTGCACTGCACACAGCATAATGTACAACATAAATCCCAGGTATTCTCTCTGCTATCCATAAATATGGGGCCCATACCTATAAAGATGTTTATTGGACCCTGGGTAAGATGTTGGTGCAACGCCCAAGCCCTAGGCCAAGCCCCTGCGCAAGCACAGAGGAATTACAGCTTTGCTGTATTCTCTAGGCAATGCATTGGGCTATTGGACCTATCACCCAATGAATCGCCCAGAGTGGCTGAAATGGTTATTTTGGACTCCAAACATGTGGGGACCATCCATATAGACTATGGACACCCCTAGGGGTAGATGGGAATTTTAGGAACCATTACCTACCCTCAGACCCCTGTGGACCCCACCTGAGTTGCCAGAATGGCCCTAAATCAGTTTAAAAATACACTCTGGAGGAGGGAGTTGGCAGCTAAACTGACCCCAGTGGGGCCAGCATTATAAATAGGAGGGGGGGCAATACCAAATTTTGTTTACTGCCCCCAGCTCTAAATAGAAAGGAGAACAAGAGAGGAGAGAAAGGAGAAGAAGAGAAGAAGGAAAGGAAGAAGAAGAGAAAGAGAAGAGGGAGAAAAGGGGAGCACTGCCTTGCATCCATCTCAGTTCCAGCAGCTCACCCACCTCAGGTATATGTTTACAACTCCATATGCTGCTGCTGTTGTTCCCTATTTTCTCTTTTAGATCTCTGCTCTGTGGAGGTGAACCTGGCCAAGGACAGCCCAGAACACCTGGGGGCTGCCTTGTGCTGCCTCAGATCTAACATGCAAACCTATTGCATGTAAGATCTGAGCATTATACATATGTTATACCTATTGTTTTATATCTGAGACTGAGATCAATCTCTGTGCCAGACTGCACTGCCTAGTTGCACCCAGAACAGGCAGTCTGGGCTTAGATCTGTGCATACAAGCTAGCCCTTGCTTGGATTTATGTAGGAATAACCTATTGCCATGATTTCATACATAAATCTGTCCTTGCATGTAGCCCAAAACATGGCCTTGAGCTGGAACACAGCTGGGCTACTATTCTCTGAGCTGACTGGACAGCTCCTGGCTTCCAAATGGTGGATCCAGGCCATGATCCCTAAGGACCAATGGATTCCACTCCAAATGGGGCCCAAAACCACCCCACATGCATTTAGGATCGATCTTGGCACTACCCATGCAGAAAAATCTAAGAATTTGAGCCTATTCACGCCTTAAACAGGCTCTAGGCGATGCACTAGGCGATTACCCTATCACCCAGTGAATCACCTAGAGAATTAAAAAGGGTTGTACTGCTATCCTGTCTCTGTGGGCCTTCACCAGTGGGCCATATACAGTATGAGGAGATGGTAAATGACCAAAATACCCCTATTCACATCTCTTCATTGATATTCATACCTTGGGTACCCAAGTGGGTCCCATAGGGCCTGGTAACCCTGCCAGAGATGGTCCAGCTGAACTGCTAACCTGAGGACTGATTTGTAAGGCTATCAGGACTATGTACCATTAATTACACTGGTAAATACCAGATTTGACCCTGATCCACATCTCCGGATGATGCACTGGGACATGGACCCGAAGGGCCAGTGCAAGACCCGGAGAATTCCAAGTGATACCAGACTGAACATCGAGTCAAACCAGTGAGCCTAGACCAACACTAGGTTATCCAAAATAGCTTTGATTAATTAAATAATATATTTCTAATTTATTACTTTAGGATTTGATCCCGCGGTCGAGGTGCACTGTCAAACACCAGCCGGAACTGAACCAGTAACTGAACCTGTAGGACCAGACCAAGGTGAGTGAAATATCATCGTGTATGTAAATGTAACATGATTAATATGCTGAATTGAATCTTAACACATTGATACTATACAGTACACTAAAATTATAAATCTGGAAATTTGAAACCAGTATTATGTTGACTGCTAGAATTTATGGTTGAATACTGTATGCTGTATGTGATTGTTAGACTAGATGTCGTAGCTGGCTTGGAAATGAGGCCTATGGTAGCCCATAGAATGGGATGCCGTTGACACCACCCGACTCATACAATGCCATATAGACATGGGGTTAGAGTTTCGTCACCCGTGCTACGCAACCTTGCCAACAGGGGTTAAGGTGTTGGATGCCTGTGGGAGTGACCATATGAATGAGAAAAGAAAAGAAAAGAAAAGAAGGGAAAGAAATGTGATTGCACTAAAAAGGAGATTATGGGCTATAAGCTAGAGAAAAGAAAAGAAATGAAAAGAATGGATGCTTCACAGGTTAATCACAGAGGGCTGGTCGGGCTGACCTTGGTGATTGATACGGGAGCTGACTGGTCCTCTCCAACAACTCAATGGGTGTATGGCGGGAAGGGGTTAAAAGCCTGCATCAGGGATACATGTATTGGGGATTGTAGTAGCACTAACCTGCCGTAGTTGTGATGTTAGGTGGCTAATAAATAATTGAACTGCATCTCATGTAGGATCCATATGGTTGTATTTGCATGTGCATGCATGATGATGTTATCATTCATGGGCTCGGTGGAGCTCACACTCTGTTATACATGTTTTCTGTTAGATGATTCTATAGGTGGATGTCACTATGACGGGAAGGCTTATTACCCGGAGGAGAGCCATGGTGGTTATGACTATATTGGTGTGGACCCAGACAGAGGTCATACCAATGGTGCGAGTATTCTCGGTGACTACTGAAGATGACCCATGAAGGGTGTTGTTGTTGATGCTTTTTGTCTTGGGAACTCCTTTTTATTTTTTACAGGAGTTTTTCCCCATTTCATCTTTTAGATTTCTTCTTTTTGGGGCTCAGGTTACCTTACCCTGTATATATTTCTTTTGTATATGGTAGATATAGGTTTTACTGTTTTATCTGTGGGTGTGAGCGAGGGAATGATCAAAGATAATTATGTATATATCATCATTTCCTGTACTGCTACACTTTTTAAATGCTTTAATGTAATTATAGCTTTTCCGTAGCACTCTGAGTTTTACATGATGTATTATGGTAGATGTATATCTGTGAATGGATTAACTGCTTCTAGATCCATAGCATTTGGTGGATTGTTGTCATGCAATTCGGGTCACCTACCTAATCCTCCCAAGGGGTGGTTTAGGGTGTGACAGAGCTTGGTATCAAAGCGAGAAGCTCTTTCTACATTCACAGACAGCGGAATAGGAATAATAAATTGTAAGAAAATAAAATATATAATAATTAAAAGCTACAGGGGGTAAATGTAAATAAAAGACAAACACATAAATTGAACATTAGTAAAATTAATTGGCAGAAGCCATTACATAAGTTTAGTGGAAGTACTACTTCCAAATACATCTACTGGAATAAAAGAAAAACTACATAAACCATGATAAGAAAAAAAAAAAAAAAGATAGAACTACATCAAGTTAGGCTAAATATGAACTCGTGTTGGAAGGCTACTCCTGGGGAGGTATGTCGCTCGGCGAAGGCTGAGTTTGTCGGGAGTCGACACAATAATAGGAGTCTCAGAAGTCTACGCGCTGCTCCACAGAACCTACTCTCCCCTCTAGGGAAGTAAAGCCCTGATCCATCCGTATCGTCATTTGTGTAAGCTGGGTGTGGAGGCCTTGAAACTGTGCCATCATGTCAGACCACCCATAGGACTTCAGCACCTGGGAACTAGTAGCACCGATCAGCACGTAGGAGGGTAAATTTGTAAACTGTGCCCCAGTACCCTCTAGATTACCCTGCTCATCTAAGCCAACCTCCTGCTCCTACTCCTGCTCCTGCTCCATCTCCATCTCCTCACCACCCTCAGGATCACTCTCAGACTCCCCCTGTATCTTCATCTTCTGGATCAAGGTCTTGCTAATAGGTCTTGACCTGTCCCCATCCATATACTCTCCAACTAGAGGAACACCAAAGTACTAAAACACTAGGGTTAGGAACTTCCTATAGGGTACGTTCCCATCAGACGGGTTCTGAGTATGATAGAGCATCACCTGCATCAGCAAATATAGGAGGTTGATCACCGGACCCCCCTTACCAACCCCCAATGACAATAAGTAATATAAGCCCGGAGCATAGAAATACTCCCCTGGTTACCGCCCTTTGGACATATGTTGTAGGAGATGCATCTGCTAATGATCCTAGGTGTAGGCTTGTAGTCAGCCTCAGATTTCGGAACCCCATCCTACCCAGTCAAAGCCTTGTACACTAGCCTCCTGGTCTCTGGAGAAAACATATTAGAGATATCTACCCGAGGCTTGTGATAGCATCTATCACCTGTGTTGGGCAGTCCCAATATCTCTGCTAAGATGGCAGGGGTGAATATCATGTCAACTCCTTTCACCCTGCTCTCCAACCCAAACCCTTGCACCCCAGAGGCTGGTACAAGACTGCATTAAAAGTATCAAACTAGGTTCGGGTAGCATGGCTGTGTGGGTGATAGCATTGATGCCCAGCCTAGGGCATTAAACCTAGAATACAACCCATATTGGTCGAAGTCATCCACCTGCACCATCCTCCCATTCACTATATTTTTGGACTTAAATTTTGCCCAATCCTTTGAGTGCTCAAACCTAGAGAACCAAAACCGATCAATTAGGGCATAAAAATCTGTAGTTTTAACCAAAAAGATAAGAAAAACTATGGACAGCAGTTCAAAATAGAAGAAAAGCGTGAGGAACTTACCCTAGATTCGCGTAGGTGCACGGGGGACCCGTGAAAACACGTGGATCTAGTGTAGAAATAGTCAAGGAAGTCTTTGGAGCTCTGCCCTAGGGGTTTGGGAGATTTAGGAGTGAAAATGATAACTCTTGGACTAAAATAGCCTGGGCCCCAATTCTCTGGGCGGTGCGCTGGGTGATGGGGCCTAACGCCCTCAGAACCGCCCAGAGAATGAAATTTTCAGCAGCTTTGAACTAAACACTTATGGACTTGTTGATTCCACCCTAAAATAGTATGATTAACATAAATACGACATTCAAATAATTATGAGAATAAAATAAAATAAATAATAATAATAATAAAATAATAATAAACAATCATGAATAAATAAAGTAGTATTAAGTAAGACTGTATAAGCGTATACAAATAAGATATAAAAAAAATATACTAATAAGTGATTTGAGGAAATAGAATTTCCTTTTTATTAGATGGCTTGATTTAAATATAGTTTATATATTTGAATATTTAAATGTTATATGCATGTGTGTACGAACCACTGTATGAGTGATGCTTTGCAAACTTGAACATAGATACATAGGCATGTTGAATTGTGTGGTTGTAGAATCTTGGGAAGCTTAGGCTTTACCTAAAATTTTGTGCCTATAAGTAAGCCCTATCATGCCCATAGCCTAGCCCAACAAGGATTAGACCTAATAGGCTTCCGAGCAAGATGAGAACCCCGCAGGTACTTAAACACTACATGCAACCTCGAGCTGACCTATTTAATTTCTTGTCTATGTTACTTAATTTACCTATAGTGTCGCACTTAATTTTAAATTAAGTAGCCATAGTGACCTGATACTTAGAAATTCTCCATGATAGGACCTTGTTGCGTTGTTCGGGCTTGGAGACCCCAGCAACATGCTTTACATTAGATGACTGAGGAAGAGACTAGCTTGGATACGAGAGATACAGTCCCAGGCCGAGAACCAATTGGTTGTCTACTTAGCACTTACAGATATTAGTGGACCCGAGGGTCGAGCCATCTACCTTTCCCTAGCTGACAGGGTTAGGGGTGACATAGGATACCTTTGCGTGCAGGCTCTTATCACCAGGACGAAGTTGGAGAGACTTGCATGCTAGACGCAGGTATAAAATTAAGAAATTTATGTTTAAAATAAATTTTCAACATAATATCATGTATAACATATCACAGCATAAAGCACCCCTCAAACATAAAACAAATAACACAAACAAGACATTAAATAAATAACACACCTTACTGGGATGATAACATGATTTCACTGGAACTGTGGAATAGGTAAAGTACATGTGATAGTTAGAAATTATTTGTTGACCTCGTTAAGAGTGTTAGAGATATTGAACGTGTAGCTTCTTCTAGAAAAGCAATCATGGTCAACACTAGATCCAACCGAGGTGGTCGTCGAGGAAGATGCCCTCAAAATGTCCCGGAAGTTGAGCTGCTAGACAGAACCGAAGCTCAAAATTTTGAAGTGTCGGCTACCTTGTCGGGGGTACCAACGGCTGCCCAAGCTACTGCCGCTACACCTCAGCCAGGTATAGCAACTAGAGAGGTGAATACTTTCATGACCACCATGATGTGGACCACGCAACAACAATAGGAGCTACTGGGCCAAATGTCTACATAATTTGCGGTCATGATGCAAGAGCGAGCAGTACCACCGCCACCACCCAACCGGCCAATACTTTTTCCATCACCTGTGCCTCAACACCTAGCGGAAAACTCTACAGCCAAGGTGATAGAGAGATTCAAGAAACTCCAGCCAAATGTTTTCCAAGTTAACTTTTGAGGCAATGCAGCTGGAACAATGGATTAGTGCCCTGGAAAAGGCATTCAACGTGCTCGAATGTATGGATGCGCAAAAGCTGATATGTGTAGGTTATCAGCTACAAAATAAGGCTGAAGCATGGTGGAAGCCCACCAAGCCTAATCTCAAAGCCGCTCATCCAAACCCTACCTGGGAACAATTCAAAGATGTTTTCTTCAAGAACTACTTCCCAGAGAGCTTTAGGGACAGAAAGGAGCTGAGTTCTCTACACTTGTGCAAGGAACCAAGTCAGTGTTGGACTACCAGCAACGGTTCGAAGATCTATTCCACTTTGCTCCGGAACACCTGAAAGGGGAAGTCAGAAAGATGAAGAAATTTGAGAAGGGACTCAAACCAGAGATCGGGTCCGTCTTATCAATTATGGATATTCAGGATTACACTCAAATGGTCGACAAGGCGAAGACTATGGAAGACAGGTTGAAAGAGAAAGAGAAAGAGACAGCTACAACGTCGCCCAGATTAGGCAAGAGGCCAAGCAACTACTAGAACTTCGGCTGGCCGAATAAAGTTTTCCAAGGAGCTAGTTCGAGCCCTAATCCGACTCCGTATCATAGGCCAGGTGTAGGCCAGAATCCTTTCCGCCCCACTTATAACCGGCCTACCCAACCAATTGCGAGTCAAACGACAACAGCAGCTTTGCCAGCCCAACCTGCTACTAGCCAAGTGAACCAAGCCTCATCATCGGCCGTGCTATAAAATAGATGCTACATGTGCCACAAAGTGGGACATATGGCTAGAGAATGCATGCACCGCGGATATAACACCTACTCGCCAAACCAGTCCCATGCTCGACCTTTTTAGCCACAGGATAATCGAACTCGAGGATAGGTATTCGCGTTGACTAATGAAGAAGCGGAGGCGAACCCCAAAGTAATGACAGGTAAGTCCACTGAACACTACTAAATTATGGAAAATACCTTGGTACCCTGATTGTCTCATCCATCCCCGCACGAGTGCTATTTGACTCGATGCATCCCACTCTTTTTTTTCCACCACCTTTGCGAGTAGGATGACTGTACAACCAAGAGACATTGGGCATGATTTAGTAGTCAATACACCGATCGGTAGTGTTGTGAGCCTGAAGAAAGTCTACGACCCCTGTTCGATAGAGATTCGTGGGAAGAACTTGGTCGCACCGTTGATCAAGTTCGATATGAAGGATTTTGACGTGATACTAGGCTTGGATTGGCTATCCGCCTATGGAGCAAACGTCATATGTGCAGAGAAGAAGATCACATTCAAGATAGATGATGGCTCAGTTTTTACCTACCAAAGTGAACCGATGAGGAAGACCAAGAGAATAACCTTATCCGCCCTCCAGGCGCAGAAGTTGCTGGATGACGGGTGTCAAGGCTATTTGGTCATGGTAATGGATACCGAGGCAAAGATAAAGCCTTTGGGGGAGCTTGACGTCATTAGAGAATTTCTTGACGTCTTTCCAGAAGATCTAACCCAGCTACCGCCTGATCATGAGACAGAATTCATAATCGATCTAATTCCTGGTGCGGCACCGATTTTTAAGGCACCGTACTGAATGGTACCTATTGAGTTGAAAGAACTATAGGTCCAACTACAAGACTTTCTTAAGAAGGGATTCATACGACCTAGCGTGTCTCCCTGGGGTGCACCTGTATTATTAGTAAAGAAGAAGGATGGTAGTATGCATTTGTACATCGACTATCGAGAACTGAATAAGTTAACGATCAAGAATCGATACCCGTTACCGCGCATTGATGACCTATTTGATCAACTGCAGAGAGCAAGAGTTTTCTCCAAGATCGATCTTAGGTTCGGATACCACCAACTGAAGATCAAAAGCGGTGATATCCACAAGACGGCGTTTAGAACTCGGTACGAACATTATGAGTTTCTTGTACTATTGTTCGGGTTAACCAATGCCCCAGCAGTGTTCATGGGCATGATGAATAGAGTGTTCCATGATGTGTTGGATAAGTTCATCATAGTGTTTATCGACGACATTCTGGTGTACTCCAAGAGTGAAGAGGAGCATGCTCGACACCTTACCTTTGTGTTGCAATACTTGCGGGAACACCAGTTGTATGCCAAGTTTAGCAAGTATGAATTTTGGCTTCACCAGATTGGATTTTTTGGCCACATCATCACCAAAGATGGCATCAAGGTAGACCCAGACAAGGTAAAGGCGGTTCTCGAGTGGGAGACCCCAAAGAATGCCACTGAGATCCGAAGCTTCTTGGGTTTAGTTGGATACTACCATCGACTTATTAAGAATTTCTCGCGCATTTTGGCGCCCATAACAAAGCTGACAAAGAAAGGTGTAAAGTTTGAATGGAATGATGCTTACAAGAAAAGCTTCCGGGAGTTAAGGAACAGATTGGTGATGGCGCTAGTTTTGACCATTCCAGATGGCACCGGAGGGATGGTGGTATACACTGACACATCCCAGGATTGGGTGGCGTGTTAATACAGAGAGGTAAAGTGGTCACCAATGCCTTGAGATAGCTGAAGGAACATGAAAAGAACTACCCCACTCATGACCTAGAGTTGGCCACGGTAGTCTTCGCGTTGAAAATATGGCGACATTATCTCTATGGTGAAAAGAGTGAGATCTTTAGCGATCACAAGAGCCTGAAGTATTTCTTCACCCAGAAGGAGTTGAACATAAGACAGAGATGGTGGTTAGAATTGGTAAAGGACCACGATTGTGAGATCTAGTACCACCCTGGCAAGGCTAACGTAGTGGTGGATGTGTTAAGCAGGAAATCCCAAACTGCATCTCTCGCTTCATTAGTTGTAAGCGAGCAGCTAATAGAAGAAGCTCAGAAGTTTGATCTAGAGCTTATGATCAAAGGAACGGCTACACAACTAGCAGCCATAGATATACAACCATCAATTCGGGAAGAGATAATCGAAAAGCAGCCTTATATCCCCGAACTGGCCAAGATAATCTGAGAAGTGCAGTATGGTGTTCACAAGGACCTAGACTTTTCACTAGCCCATGATAGGGAGTTAAAGTTCAGAGACAGATTGTGCGTGCTTGACAATTACGAGGTGCAGGACCGAATCCTTAAGGAGGCACATAATTCACCCTATTCGATCCATCCTAGGAGCACAAAGATGTACAAGGATTTGAAGGAGTACTACTAGTGGATTGGAATGAAGTAGACCATAGCTATATACGTGTCTGAATGCCTCACCTGCCAACAGATAAAGGTGGAAAGCCTCCCTTCTTCTTCTTCTTCTTCTCTTCTTCTTTTTCTACTTCTCAGCTTTCTTTGTTTCAGTCGATTAGGTTTGTAGAGAAGTGAATAGCAATTAGGGTTTTATTTATATAGTTGGTTAGTGGGTTATTATAATGGTTTGTTTGGTTAGTGGGTTAAATTGTAAAAATTGATTTTAAAGCTGACAAGCACGTACATGGACTGATACGTGGGCCCTGCGTTCCCACGTTGTTGGGGAAACATTCTAACTAGATAATTGGGATGCGGCGGTGATATCCCCGACTCAAAACACTGGGCCCTGCACTCTCGAGATTGAAATCTACTGTGACAAAAAATCTCAGGTCAATGTAGTACTCAACCATGCCATCGACCAGTGTTTGCTGTCCTTGTTGTCTTTGTGCCGGGACACCCGAGTGTCGGTGTTTCTCGCGTACAAACATACATATGAAAATATTTATATGACCAAAATTCCTAACACATGGTTAAGGGCACTTACCGAGAGTTATACATTTGTTTGTGGATTTCACAATAGCACGAGGAAGGTATCCGACGCTTTATCGATAAACGACACATTTTCATAAAGATTCCTTCTTCATCTTCTACCCGTTCAAACATCAAATCAATACTCCATAATGTATACAAGGCTACAACTTCGGGTTTTGGATTTGGGTTAGGTTTGGGTCAAAATAAGCCAAACTGTTACATTCTCCCCACCTTACAAAAATTTCGTCCTCGAAATTTGATGTGTCTGGGGACCTGTATAGGTGAGGATACCTTGACCTCCTTTCATCTTTTTGTCACCCAGACTTTCCTTGATTCGATGCGATTACTTCATAGTATCTTTTATCTCATATTGGCATGACTCTTTTTGTTTTGATTGTACCACCAAGGTTCAATTCTCAGAGTATACGCTCCTCAACAAGTGATCTAAATTACACTTGATTTTGGCTGATCTAAGGCTCTGCTTAATGTAAAGGCCTAATGGGAATCGAACCTTAAACGTATATTCCAAGAAATCAACTGATCAAACTATCCTCACATATTTCACCCAATAATCCATGCTTCTTATACCTTTGGGTTATGTAGTATTAGTTTATACTATCTTGTTTATGTGGTTCTTTCCTAATGAAGACTTTCACTTCAGGTCCTTCAATACCTACCTCAACATCAAAATGAATTGGAATATTGATGGAATCTCTATTGTTCAGTCCCAATGACGAAGGGGACATTCGTTGACCCATTACTCCACTCATACCTATTGTTGATTAAGGTTTTGTCCAAATCCTTCCATTCCAGTCCTTTTTATTCTTGGTTATTCTTAGTTATATTGACACCCATTTCCGTTATTATTTTTTTTGCCAAACTAAATCTCCAAATCTGTTATTTGTTCCCAATTACTTCATATACCACATACTTACTTGAATCCAATCCATAATGTTCTATCCATTTGATTCTTGGGCATATATCCTTATCGAGACTTAATCACGCATCTACGGTCTCTCACCGCCCTTCCTGAATCTAGATACAAATCTAAGATTTTCTAATGGATAAGGTTCATATACTTCATTTAGATAACATATCCATCAGGAAGCTAACCACTAATTTGTACCCTAAATTCTTTAGGAGTATGCTCATCTTAACAGCAAAATTCTTCGATATAAAGGAATATGACGCACCAGAATCAAACAAAACTTAAGCAGTTGAAGATGCTATAGATAATGTACCTAGGGTTTCAAATAGAGGATAATGATGCAATCGAGGTTTGCAATTCATAATGACTACTGAATTCTATTTGCCAAGTTTCGGTTGTGCACCTGTCATCACACCGGGGTTTTCCTCGGCCTCCTCGCTGGTCAGGGCATATACCTTCCCTTGAGTTCTATTGCCTTTGGGCATAAAAGTTCGGTTAGTGGGTTGGAACTGTGAAGGCGCACCTACCCTTCGGCGAGGACAGTCCCTAGACATGTATCCAATTTGATTACATTCATGACATAGGATTGGTCCATAGGGTCGTGGATTATACTAGGAATTTGCTGGCTAAGAGGATGCCTGGCCTGCTTGACTGGTAGCCGAGCAAGGAGGTTGTGTAGCTGTCGTAGCTTGGCTTGGAGTAGGACGATTATATTGGGTGGACTGACTGATCGTAGGTCTGGCAGCTTGTGAAGCTTAATCATGGGGATTTTGATATGATCTTGGTACTCTTTGTTGTTCTGATGTGAAGGACCCAATGACTTATCACAAATATGGGTCACGTTCGACTGTCTTGAGCTAGTATAGCTAGCTTTGTGGTGCTATCCGGCAACAAATTGTGGTAGCCGGCTTCGAGGACTTGGCCCTTCTTCAAACCAGGTCTTTTGATATGTCCCTAGCACAGGCCTTAGCTAAGAGGTGGTGGCCTGCCACTCATACATTCCATCTTCTTGTGGGTGAGATAGCGATTATGCCTCTCTACTACTTCTTGTACACGGGCCTCTCTTTTGACGGCGAGGTAGTAACAGGGCACCCTGGCAGCTGGGAGTATAATGATGAGGAGCTGAAGAGGCAGCTTGGGTCTCTTCCCCCATATTAGAATGTGGTGGTCCAGTGGTTCCGACGTGAGTGGGATAAGAAGACCGTGACCGACTCTTCCAGCCGTGAGAAGCTGGATCAGCTAGAGAGGTGTTTCATCCTCTATCTCTTGGGGAACACCCTATTTAGTACCAATGGTATGAGGATCCACATCTCCATGGTGTGGTACCTTAGGGATTTGTCAAAGGTGAATACCTTCGACTGGCTAGTATAGGTTATGCCCATATGCTGAGGACACTAGATTCCTTGGCCATGCGGCACTTGGTTCATACCAGAGGTAATCCTTTATCTTTTCTTGCTTGTATCTTGTTTTGACTTGTAGATGTTTCAATAAATTGCTTGTATTATTGCCTTTTTTCCTGACTGTAGTGCTAGTGTTATGATCATTTGGGGATACGTACCCCTAGGTTGAGGGCTCGAGATAATACCTACTTTCCTAGGGCGGGGATATGGTTGGCTGACCACACCCGCCCTAAGGAAAGGAAGGTCCCAGTGCCGGTAGTGAGGGAGATGCTAGACCGACTCTCCCCTCAGGAGGTAAAATTTCTCTCTTTTGCCTGTTCTTTCTTACCCTGTGTTTGAGTTGATATTGACTTGAATGTGCTTGTATTGAAAGGTTGCGTGGCAACCCTTTGAGTCTATCGAGCTGGGTGTGTAGGCTCGGTTGGAGGCTGCTAGGAGACTTGTGCCTTGGTGCATGGTCTTTTTCGGGCCTTCTAGGTATGCATTGTACCTGGGGGATCGGGCCGATAGGCAATGGCCCAGCATTGAGAGGCCTTGCATTCCCATGAGACCTCCACGCTTCATCCTTGAGCTGGAGAGACTCTCCAAGAAGGAGATGAACTGGTTCATGAAGGGTGTCGATGCACAACCTTTCGTTGAGCCTAACTAGAGGGGACGCTACCGCGGGTATAGGGCGAAGGAGCTGATTGCGTCAGGCTCACTCCTTCGGGTCTGCAGGTGAGCCTTGAATTCTTATGTTTTTCTTCTTTCCTTTACCTTTTTGTTTCTTGGTTAATAACTTGTCTTTTGTATGCTTATGCCCCGACTGGTGTCAAGCCCTATAAGGCTTGGGAGACCACTGGTATTGCCATTGTTGGTGTTGGTACCTCAGCTCATGAGGCCACCTTATTTGAGTCAGCTCCTAGAGCGGTGCCGGCCCCTGTCGATGATACTTGGGCTAGATCATCGTCGGCACCCTCGTGTTTGAACAAGGCGTCGGATGCCTTCTTCCCAGTGCCTGGGTGGTCATTCATTTGCCAGGGCAGGGAGGTGCGTATCCCTTGACCTTCTTTGTTTGTTCCGACTTTCCATGCGGCTTCAAATTTGTAAGTGTTTTGATCTCTCTTTGAATTTGCATTTCCTACCTTATGTAATAGGCTAACTATTGATTTTGGTGCAGGTCCCTGGTTGTAGATATGATGATCTGTTGGTGATGGTTGTCGGGTTGAAGGAGCTTGTTGCCTCGCAAGCGAACAAATTCTCCAGCTGGTAAGTTGCTTCTTGCATTGTGTTGTCAACTGCATGGTTAGTACACAAATATATATGATGATGCTAATGCTTCTCATGTGATGCAAGAGGGTGACATTCTGGGGTACGAGGCGACTGCCAACCGGCTCCAGAAGGAAAGGGACCAGGCTTTAGCTGCCCCCAACCTGTCCCAGCTACAGAGGCTTTGGTGCCAGGGTCTCCTGCGATCCAGATCGATGATCCCATAGATTGTCAAGGTGGTGGGGTCAATGAGGAAAGGGAGGAGAGCGAGGAGCAAAGCGACAGATTTGAGGATGGTAAGGACGACAAAGAGGATGGTGATGGAGAAGGGTCTAATGGAGACGAGGTGGCACAGTAGAATTTTTGTTGCTTTTTTTTTTAACTTGGATGATTGAACAAATTTGGGCCTTTGTGCCCTGTAAATATTTTTTGGATGATTTTGGTTAATTGATTTTTTATCCATTTTTAGAATTTTTTATCAATTGAATGTGTGAAATTATGGTAATGTGGTGTATGGATGTGCATGTGATGTGGGATGGTCCATCATGACCCTAGGGTGTAGGATGTC
Organism: Telopea speciosissima; assembly: GCF_018873765.1. Taxonomy (NCBI): domain Eukaryota; kingdom Viridiplantae; phylum Streptophyta; class Magnoliopsida; order Proteales; family Proteaceae; genus Telopea; species Telopea speciosissima. Next base: position 35,287,461 of record NC_057924.1, on the reverse strand, counting down.
ATGTTGGGATGGCAAGGACCCACTAGTGTATTACAGACTGCCCTATAATGTATAAAATTGACTGAGTTGTAAAAAACACAACATCAACATCGAGCTACTGTCGACCAATAGTGAAGGGTCTCTCGACATCGAGGTGGATATTGTGAGTGTCGAGTAACATTAATTGACTGTCGAACTAACTTAGATAGTAAAGATGCACTGTTTGACTGTAAGCCACTTGAAGGTACGTGGCTTTAATTTCTTCGATCTCAATTACACTTTCATCAAAAAATTAAAATTTCATACATAACCTGTGTTTGTATTTGTGTCTTTCTAATTAATAGTTTAATTTAATAATTAATTAATGCTTGTGACAATATGTCAATAACACTCAAATCCAAAAGAAACTATTTAATCGTCTGCAACTCACTCTTGTTAGTTTTATGTTGGTCATCTCTGTCTAATTTGTTAAGCAAGCTTAAAAAAACTCAAGAAGATTAAGTAGATGAATATAACACTTAATTAGATGCCAAAGGAAGAGCAAGAAGATTCCGTGCAACAAAAACTCTATCTGGGTTCGACAGATTAATTACCCTGAAACAATTCAATGATCCTACTAGTGGATTCTTCAACAGGATGTCGAGGTCGATGGTGCCATGGTTCACTGTGGAATCGGGGTCTTTCACCGTTGACTCCGTGCTTCCAATTTTGATTTGTTTCCTTTTTGAAATGCCTTGTTGCGAGATTCTTCGATTCATCTTCCCTTCTTGGGCCCTTGCTCGCCCTTGGGCCTATATTAAGAGGCATGGGGAGTGTAGAAATCCCTTGTTCTTTCTCTCTTTGCTCTTGAGTACATGGATTCATTCCATGCTGAGAAATGATCATGAAGCCTTGGGAAGGGTGCATCTCTAGCCTTTGATGGGTATAAAGAGCATGACGCTTGCATGGAACTTGCTTGGAGGTGCTTCTCGCTATTGGATCCCAGAGGTACACGTGTTCTGCTTTGGTACAGCAGAGGTATGTCCGATTTATGAGGAATTTCATGCATGCTTTCTCTCTCCTCATCATAGTGCTATGATACATCCCTTCTTGAAGGACAATTATTCCAAAGACATCATGTCCTTCTTTGGATTGGAAAAGGGACAGCTTCCCCATTTTATGCATGATCACCGCATTAATGTTTTGGCAATCATTCGTCTCTTTGCGGGTCAACGTAGGGGTGACCATGGTTTTTTGGAGTGTAGGAAGAGAGCCTTTTGTTTTGTGTGATTGCTCAATTCCTTCTTCGCTCTGGTGTCCGTGGGGCTTCCCTTGTGCTGATGGAGGGTGTCAAGCAAATTTAGCGAGTTGGTGATGTTGTTCCTACCATCTTGGCAAAAACAATGAAGGGGCTGGACATCTTAAGTTTGAGTCATACTCCTCGTAGTGAAGACTTTACTGGTAGCCCATACTTGCTGTAGGTATTTCCTTCTTCTTGTTCTTCTTTCTTTGCCATGCGTTTAGAACTACCCTTGCTTGTATTTGTATGGTAGATTTGGCTTTGTGAGAGGCTGCAATTTATGAAACCGATGAGGGGAGACTTCAAGATTAAGCACTATCACCTCCGTTCAATAGTGATGGAGTACCACCATTAGGATATTTGGGAGCGGGCTCTTTCCTGCATCTCTTCTAACGACATCCGTTGGTGGTGCTCATGGTGGCCTATTGATGCCCCAGTGCTAAATTCGTCAGGATGTAACTACGTGCACCTGATGGGGCTGGGTCATACTTCCTTCTATATACCCAATCGATTACGTCGACTGTTTGGACTAACTCAGGATGTGCCTAGGGAATTGAAGAATTTTATCCACCGGAACAGTTGGACAAGGAATTGGTGGCAAGTATCGCAAGTCTGTGGCGATCGAAGACCATACTGAAGACTATTGGAGCTGTTGATGATGGTGGGATGACTGCTGAGTAGGAAGACTGGGTGAAAACTCAAGGAAAGAAGAAAGAGAAGACTATAAGGAGGAGGTTGACATGGGAGCATAAGGAGACTTCAAGCTCTTCAAGTTCCAAGCATTCCAGAGAAGTGGAAGAAGATGATGGTGAAGACACGGACGATCCGATTGTTTTGAAGGCAAGGATCGCGAAGTTGTAAAAGAAAGTGGAAGATTTGAGCTATTAGGATGTTTTGATTGCCAAGAGTAGTTCTTTTTTTTTTCTTTTTTATTCCTGAACAACTGCTTCTTATTTTTCTTAAAATTTTGGCATGGATCAAACTTTGAATTTATGATTGAACTTTAATTTGATTGGTTGATTTTTTTTTTTTTTATGTGACCAATCCGGATGTTATTTCACCAAGATGCCTATGTACCCTTAAGTTTTTAAGGGACCAGGTTTAACGTAGTTCCATTGTTTAGGAAACTTTAGACACAGTACTTCTTGAGCTGATCCATGTTTGTTAAGTAAGGGAGCTAAATCCCATCGAGATCCACTACTCGTGCCGCTTGGCCGGGTAATATTTCCTTGATCATGTAAGGGCAGCTCCAATTGGGCCTAAACTTGCCTCATGGATCATGTATGGGTGCTCGTTGCTCCTTAAGCACCAGATCACCAATGGATAGTTGGCATGGTACAACCTTCTTGTTGAATGTTTGTATCATCCTCTGCTGGTACTTCTTCATATTATAGATGGCACGCATCCTTTTCTTGTCAATGAGATTTAGTTACTGAAATCTAGCCTTGATCCATTCTACTTCTGGAATTTCACTATCCATCATAACCCGAAGAGAGGGTATCTTTAATTCGACTGGAAGGACTGCTTCCATTCCGTAGACCAATGAGTAGGGTGTTGCCCCAATCGAAGTTCAGATGGATGTTCTGTATGCCCAAAGTGCATAGGGTAGCTTGTCGGCCCAATCATAATGCTTGTCTGCCATTTTCTATATTATCCTCTTGATGTTCTTGTTGGCGGCTTCCACTTCACCATTAGTTTGAGGTCTATAGGGTGATGATGTATGCCTTTGAATTTTCATTTTGTCGCACAGCTTCTTTACTTCTCCTCTGAAGTGGGATCTTTGATCTAATGTGAGCTCATGAGGAACTCCATATCAGCACAGATGTTGTTACTTATGAACTTGGCCACCTTAGCTGCCGTTAGTTTGGTATAAGACTATGCCTCCACCCACTTGGTAAAATAGTTGATGGCTACCAGAATGTACTCATGACCATTAAAAGATTTAGGGACCACTTCACCGATGACATCAATGCCCAAGTGGCGAATGGCCATGGTGAACTTAGAGTGTGTAACTTCGAAGGTGGCGGGAGTATGTATGAGGTTGTCGAATATCTGACATTTGTAGCACTTCTTCACGTATTGTGCACAGTCAGCTTCCATGGTGTTCCAACAATACCCTAGTCTAAGGACCTTCTTGGCCATCATATTTGCATTCATGTGAAGCCCACATGTCTTAGTGAATTTGATCCATGACTAGTCTTGACTGTTCTTCATCCATACATAATAGTTGTACTCCGTCATATGACCTCTCATAAAGAATATCTTCAAGTAGAACGAACTGTGTAGTGTATCTTCTCAACAAACGCTTTTCTTTGGTTCTAGCATCTTTAGGGTATCGTCCTTCTGCAGACGTTGAATTTTGTTAGCACCCCCAGCGATGATGATGATCGGATGCAAATGACTGGCAATGTCCCCGAAAATCAACATCATGTCGCCTAGAGAACACCCCCACTTGTCCTGTAAGGTATACATCGTACGCATGATCCCCCCAAGATGGGTCGGGCAAGCTGTGGTGCCGCGCGGCAAGGCCATTGATCGTATCGTTAAGTGATCAAAAACAAACCCTCAAACTACAACTAGCAATATAGTGGTAAGAAAGAGATCGAACTACAGGGAACTGGAAGGTTGAATTAACTAAGACAATAAGATGGAAGTGGTGGAATTTAAATCGCAATAAATCTGAATTAAGCTAATAATAAAAGAAACAAAACTAAATTAATGAGCATATGAAGTTATGGGAAAAAGGCTATCTTTGGGGTTCGAATTCCCAATGGAATTATTATTCAATTCTGATGCATGCTTCGGTTTATTACAACCACAAGTCTAATAGCACCACAGAATGTAGAGTTTCTCCTAGGTATGAATTATCTTGACGAGTACTATCGTCCTTTGCTTAAGGGCTTGGTACGACTAGTTCGTTCAGCTGTAATTCATCATTGGTACAACCACATAAGAAAAGAATACTATTGCTCGAATGAAAGAATAATGAATCACAGAATCAAAATTCTTCAACTAAGTACATCAATTAAAAATCATCCAAGTAGGGATGAAGAGATAGAGAATACTTAGCCGCTCATGGCGTTAAGAGACAGGGGGCAACAATGGTGACGATGATCTTCCATGGAACACAATGCACAGGTGAATGGTGATGCAGTGTTGATGGAGGCAACGATTGTAGAGACGATGGTGTGGCAACTAACGATGGTGTTGATCTCTGCGCAATGATGTCCAGAAAAACCTTTGGAGGAGAAAGGAATTGGAAGCCGAAAAATTTTCCAGCGATGGAAGGGTCTGCCCCCCTTAAAAAGGAAATAATTATAGCAAAAGAAAAGAGAGAGCGTGAGAGATGGAGAGACAATCGAGAGAGAGAGAGAGTTTGTGAGGGAAATGGGATAACATCCAAGAGAGAAAGTAGTGATGGGATTTTTGGATTTTTAGGAGAGAGGGGAGAGAGTCGTGGGCAACAATTAGGAAAGGAATGGGATTTAAGGAAAAGAGATAGGAGAAAGATCACGTGGAAGGGGTTTAAAAGGAATCGGAGAGAGATATGGTGGGAGAAATATTAATTAGGAAAGATAGGAAAGAGAGGAGAGGCTTTAGGAGATATAGGAGAATGTGTGCAGCACATGGCTTCTCTCTTCTCTTCAAACTCCAATTCCCCTTTTTGCCCTTACACTTAAAATTATTCCCTTTTTACATTTTTCTCCTCCAAAACTTCTAAAATTACATCTGACCCACAAAATTAAGATCGACTTTGCATGCATCATCCTCATGAAAAATGACCAATATACCCTTGAGACAAAATTCGATGGAGCTAGGTGGGGACCACCCCCTGAACTCAAAAATATAAGAGGTCTTCATTGGGCCAGGCTTGAGTAGCATTGAACTCCTTCAACTTGGTTTTCTCAAATTAGACTCTAAAAATGCACTTGTCGTCCAATATTTCCATTATGCCAAAAATACCTCTGTTCCTTGAAAATATAGAAAAGAACCTGAATAACTCCATTCTAAGTAGATAAAAATGCAGAATTAAATGGAATAATTTCACACATAAATGTGCTCATCAAATACCCTCACACTTAGATTTTTCTAGTCCTCAAGCAAAAAGAAAATAAAGAAAACAAAAACCCTAACTCACTTTCGTAGGAATTATGGTTGCATTTAGCATGTGCAACAAGCCCTTAAACCCCTAGGTTACCCCTAGTGGACGAGTTGTGTCTCGTGAGTGTTTGCAGGGAATAAACACACTAAATTCATGATTTCGAAAATATTGCAAATTTAAACTTTGACAAAGGGTAAGAAGCACACACCAAATCCGAAACCAAGATACTCTACTTAAGATCAAGAAGGCAAAGGTACCCCTACACTTGAGCTCTTATTATCCTGTATTGATTCAAGCAACAGGTGTGCATCTTAATTAGGGAATATCCTCATATCTTCTAAACACCACTTCACCTAAGGTAAGACCACTCATGATGTCAAGGGAACCAAGGACTTAGGTTTCTGAGTATTTGTACCAAGGCAATGACATTTCTTTCTTTCTGTTTTCTCTTTTTTTTTTTAATGTCATGCCAAAACTTGGTCTCAACTCCTAACCAAAAGCTCAAGGAATCACAAGACAGACAGGTGGTCCATCCATTCAGACAAGATGGGGCTCTTATTGTTTGAGTCAAATCCCACCTCAAGATACACACTAGCTACCGTCCTCTCAATAGGGTTTTCATTACTTCAGATTAGGGTTCCTAAGTCTCTTTCTCCCTCGCTTCGCATCAAAGTAACAGAAAGACATGTAACTATTACCACAAGCCAAAACAAACATCTGCCAATCAAGCTCACACCCCCCCCCACACACTTAAATTATGCAGTGGCCTCAATGCATGCAGAAAATAAAGAACAAGGATAGTGGAGGAAAAATACCCAATAGCAACAATCATCAAGATACGGCAAAATAGTGCATCCATCAATCTGTAACAGCTACTTAAAAAAACAAACAACCACAAGAAAACAAAGGTCTGAAGGAAAATGGTGGGTTGCCTCCCACAAAGCGCTAAGTTTAGAGTCTTCAGCCAGACTAAAAATGAGGCTCACGGAGAGTTAAGGATCAAATCACGTAACTCCAAAGACTCAATAAGTTGCCATCAGCAAGGCCATCCACATATGACTTCAGTCATTGACCATTGACTTTAAAGATATGCCCAGTCTGAGGGTTACGAACCTCCACAGCACCATGAGGGGAAACATCCACTACCACAAAAGGGCCATCCCACTGAGATCTAAGCTTTCCAGGGAATAAGCGCAACTTGGACTTAAACAACCACACTCGCTGATTGGGCTCAAAGGACTTTCAAACTATATGTTTATCATGAAAAGCTTAGTCCGGTCCTTATAGAGGCACGAGTTGTCATAAGCATCCTTGCGTAATTCATCCAATTCAAATAACTGGAGATAACGAGTGGAGCCAGCTTCGGACATGTCAAAATTAAATGTCTTGATAGCCCAAAATGCCTGATGCTCCAACTCAACTAGGAGATGACAGGTTTTATCAAAAACTAATCGATATGGAGACATACCAATAGGAGTTTAATAAGCTATCCGGTAAGCCCATAAAGCGTCATCTAGGCGAGTAGACCAATCCTTACGATCAGGTCTAACCATCTTCTCCAAGATTCACTTTATCTCTTGGTTCAAAACCTCCACTTGACCAGATGTCTGTGGATGGTAGGGAGTAGCAACCTTGTGAGCGATGGAGTACTTTTTCAACAAGGGTCCAACTCTCCAGTGCTTGAAATAAGAGCGATCGTCACTGATGATATCTCTAAGGAAACCAAAGCGGCTAAAAATGTGACTCCGAACAAAAGACATAACAACCTTATGGTCATTGGTTCTGGTTGCTTTAGCTTCAACCCATTTAGAAACATAGTCAACTGCCACTAGGATGTACTCATGACCAAACGAAGCAGGAAACGGGCACATGAAATCAATTCCCCAAACATAAAAAATCTCAACGACCAGAATACGATTGAGGGGCATCATGTGTCATCACGAAAGATTACCAACCTGTTGGCATTGTTTGAGTTAAAATAAAACCGCAAGCGTATGGGTCAATCGTAGCTACAGGTCGAACACAAGGAGATATACGCCACTCTATTTAACTAACTTAAAAGTAAGGCAAAGTGAACCAAATTAATTAAAGCACTAAATAAAACTAATGGCAATTAAACTAATGGAACCTAACTCACAAGCATCTAACAAATTATGCATCTAGGGGATTAAATTGGTGTTCTAACACATGAGCATCTAACCTATCAAACTAAAGCGAATTGAAAGGAATAAAAAATGCAGCCACACATAATAATCACATAAAAAGGAATAAAAGAAATAGACAGCCACATAAAAAGATAAAAGAAATAGAGGGAGCAGAAGAAGAAGAGAGAGAATGAGATAGACGAGAGGGAGAATGAGGTTAAGGGTTTAGAGAATGAGATACCTTGATGTGCTTAAACCAGATTGAACTTGCTTGCATGAATACTTGAATAAACTTACCATGGCTTCCTCTTCTAAATCTCCAAGTCTTGTCATCAACATAGGAACTTAGACTAGGAAGCTTTAAACTAGAACTATTACAACCATATTAAAGACATTAAAGCATGAATGAAACCTATTACAACCATTAAACTAGACTTATGAAATCAAAACTAAGAACTGGAAAGAACTAATCTTATGAAATCAAAACTAAGAACTAGAAAGAACTAATCTTATGAAATCAAAACTAAAAACTAGAAAGCCAAAAATCATAATTTAGAAGGAAAAGAAAAGAAGAAATTTCACTAAAAATTTAACACCTTTACAAGAGAGGGGCTAGGGGTATTTATAGGGAGAAGAGAGGAGAAGAGAGAAGAGGGAAGTGGTAGGAGAAATATTCCCTAAGAAAAGAGAATATTCTCTTCTCCTTCCTCCTTTACATAACTTGATCTCCAACAAAAATAAAAGAAATAGAAACTACGATAAATAAAAAATCCTAATTACATAGACCTTCTATTTCTAGAAAAGTAAATTTCCAATTCTAACTTGTGCTTCCTTTTCTTTGTAGATATCTTCTCCAAGCAATGAGATCAAAGCATCTTTGACTTTTCAACCTTCTATAGATGAGAAAATATCTTTCAAAATAAATCTATCCTAAGTAGACTTCCAAAAATGCTCTTGAAAAGTTGGAGGAGAGAGAGAGAGTGATGACTAGGATAGTGATGACTAGGATTTTCACTCAATAAATGATAAAATCCCCAATGTGTCCTCTAAAAATCGTGGGGCATTGGATGCAGCCAATAAAAATCGTGGACACCTTGTGGGCCTTCAAAACTATGGCATCTAGTAGCAGAGTGGGTCCCTCCATGTGGGTAGCAGTCCTTCTCTCTCTTCAAGAATGCATATCAAAACAGCCATGTACTTGCAGTAGATCTCCACCATTGCTTAGAAATATCTTCTATAATGTCAAAAATTTCCTTGGGCAGTGGTAGAATGACTATGAGCCTGCACTACAGCTCCTTTCTGACCCATTATCCTTTCTTGGCTGAAAAAAATAATCAACTGTATGGAGGCCTAAACGGATGCGTACTTGCGTTCCATCACGTCCATCTTGCTCCAAATTTAGTCCTCTTTACAGCCATGGAAAGAAAAATGATAATTTTACGTGTAAATTGGGACATGCAGCTCCTGATAGTCCAGAATAGCCTAAAACTTGAAAAGCACAAGAAAGCACCAAAGTAACTCTGTCCAATGTTGTAAAATGTATGTTATATGCCCTAAGATTTCACACATAAATGTGCTCATCAGATTCCCCCACACTTGAACGTTATTTGTCCTCAAGTAAACAAAACAAAAACTAATCTAGAATGAAAAAATCCTAACTCACTTTCGTAGAAATCACGGTTACACTTAGCATGTGCAACAAGCCTTTAAACCCCTAGGTTACCCCTAGTGGACGAGTTGTGTCTCGTGAGTGTTTGCAGTGAATGTATACCCAAAATTCAATAAATAAAAAAGAATGATGTAAATCTTTCTCATGGCATAAGTAAGATAGTGCACACAATCTCAAAGAAGTACTCAACTAAAGATTAAGGAGCCAAAGATTCCCCCACACTTGAATTTTATCACCGCACATCAATTTAAGTAACAAGCATGCTTCAAGATCAAGGGATCTCCTCATATTTTCTGAACACTACTCACCTTCAAGTAAACCACTCATAGCATCGATGGAACCAAAGACTTAGGCATTGAGTATTTTTTACCATACTTTCTTTTTCAGGCACTAAGGCAAATTTTTTTTTTCTTTTTCTTTTTCAACCATAAACTCTATTTCTACTCCACTACTGTTCCCTGAATGACATGGTGGAGCATACACCTAACACCCAAATACTTGGTAGCTTCGCTTTTTGCATATCCATGAGACATTGAGACATTGATGCAAGAGTTTTTTTTTTTTTTTTTTGAGTTTCCTTCCAAGGAGTTTTGATCAAGTCACCTTGCTTCATGAGGCACAGTGCCCTGTCTAGTCCCAAGGAATTCCACTTTTCTTTCTGTTTCTCTTTTTTTTTTTTTTTCTTTCATTCACTTTCATGCCTTGCCTTGCCCACACAAACAAATTGGTCTCAACTACTAGCCAAAAGATCAAGGGGTCCATAAACACATAGAGGAATCTAACCATCAAATGAAGTAGCACTCATATTTTCAAACTCAATCCCCATCACCGGATACAAACCAATTACCGTCCTTGAAAAGGGATTTTTTATTATTTCGCATGCTAGGGAACCTAATTTCCTCTTTCTCTCGCTTTGCAATCAAAGAGACTTATGCACATAACCAAACCATTGCCACAATCAAAATTCACCATTCAACCCCCCCATACTTAATTCATACAATGTCCTCAATGCATGCAAAAAAGAAAGAATAAGGACAAGGGATGAGATGAGCTAGGGGGCTTACCAGATATAATCAATAAAGAGGATCATGAAGAGTCATGACCTCTATAAGAAGTACTAGGGTAAGCAACAGAAACCTCAATCCATGGTCGGTAAATGTAGAAAGAGCTTCAGAACCAGAAAATACTCAACCACGAATTTTAGTAAAGTGAGACATAAGATGGAACTTAAGCACAACATGAAAATCTGCCCACATGGGACAATGGAAAATGAAGGCAGTGAACAATAATCCATGTAGACAAATCCTCCCATTCCCTCCCATGGTCAATATAAAATGCATGTCATTATCGTAAAAATCAACCAAGAATGGATCGCAGTAAACATCAAAAGGAATCATGAATATCAGTAACCTCATCAAGATAATCATCAAACATGGGAGGTTTACTCAAATCAATCCTAGCATTAAAACTATCCGCCCTTTGCATGACTTGGTTTTCCAAATCAGGATCACGATAATATGCTTGGGGAACATCATGACTAACATTGTCCTCCTCAATAAAATCATCAAACCTAGGAGGTTTGGAGCAATCAACATTCGGGACAGTCATAGGGGAATCAAATATGAAGGATTGTGGAATGGAGGTGGTATCATCAACACCTTCCAATTCCTCCGTACAGCCCTAAAATCTCGGATCAAAATCAAAAAAGAAAGTCTCATCATCTAGGAATTCTTGAACCACATGTACCTCTTCATCCATATCAGGCTGCCTGCCTAACCTAGACACATTAAAATCCACAGAGGTATTACCAAAAGATAATTTATTGATCAAAGCATTACTGGTAGCAAGGAATGGTCTACCCAAGATAATTGGGATTTGATCCTTGAAGTTGGCAGTAGGTTGGGCATCTAAAACAATAAAATTCACAGAAAAAATAAATTCCCCAACCTTCAATAGGACATCCTCAATCATTCCCTTAGGAACTTTAATCGACCGATCTATAAGCTGAAGAGTGATTTTGGTGGGTTTCAACTCTCCCAATCCCAGTTGTTGGTAGGCATGAAAGGGTAAGAGGTTCACACTTGCACCAAGGTCCAATAAGGCATGATTAATAGTGGTATTGCCTATAGTGCAAGAGATGGTGGGGTTTCCAGGATCCTTATGCTTGGCTGCTATTGGCTGTGAGATGAGAGAACTAATGTTAGCAGCCAAGAATGCCTTTTTGGGCACATTAGTGGTCTGCTTTTGGGTGCATAAGTCTTTGAGGACTTTAGCATAAGCAGGGACCTGGGCTATAGGATCCAGTAAAGGAATAATCACCTGAACCTGTTTAAAAACATCCAAAATTTTCTCCATAGAAGGAGACTTCTTACTAACCAACCTATTTGGGAAAGGGCCAGGTGGGGTATAAACTCTTTCAGGGATGATCTTTTTCACTTCCTCAACAAAATCATCTTTGGTTTCCTTAATCAAATCATCTGGAATCTCTTTAGGTTCATCAGACAAACTAGGAATGGTAGGTACTTCAATGGCCTCTTCAGAAGGGGGAGAGTCAACAGGAGTATGAGATGATAAAGACTGAGGTATACTAGCCTGTTGATACTCACGGCCACTCCTTAAAGCATATATTGCATTTACCTGACTGGAAGGCCCTTGATGCTGTTGGCCTTGTGCAACATTAAGTGGAGGAGCTTGGGTACCTTGCTGAGTGTGAACCTAATGCCCAGGATTTGGTTCAGGTTGGCTAGGTAACTTTTCTATTTCCCTCTCATATACAATGGTGACAAGCTGGGTGAGCTGCCTCTCTATATTGTTTTGACCTGTCATGAGAAGGGTTATCTTGTTTTTCATCTCACTCATTCTTGTTGCCTCTCTTGTATTGATAAATCCTGGGGGTGGCTGATAAGGAGTAAGGAGAGGTGGCCTAGCAGAATTAATAGAAGGTCCTAAATGAGGATAAGGGGGAAGGGGTTAGGAGACATTCCTTGGCTTTGTGGTGCATATATGGGCATTTAGACACCAAGCTGGCCTTGATGGTTAAAGTTGGATGGGCCTGCTTGGTTCCCTTGATTCCAGGAGAAATTAGGGTGATTTCTCCATCCTAGATTATAAGTGTTGCTCTATGGATTGTTTTGGTAAAGGACACTTACATTCTCGATGTCGGAATTACCCACAAAGGTGTTGGGGCATTCTTCCATAAGATGTCCAGGGGTATGGCACCAATTGCATATTGACACCTGGTTGACCTGGTTAACCGGTATAGACTCTTTAAGAACTATGAACTCCAACCTTTTTATGAGGATGTCAAGTTTGGCCTCTTTCGCTGTCATACCCTCAATATGATACCTCTTAGTGGTCCATTCAGCCTCTTGAGAAGATTCTCACTCCCTAGTCTTGTTAGCCAAGTTGGTGAAGAATTTTCAGGCCTCATTCTCATCAGAAAAAGAGGTGAAGCCTGCAGGACACATAGATTTTAAAAGCTGCTTGGTCTAAAAGTCTATACCCTCATAAATAATTTGGCAAAGCTACCACAAATCAATACCATGGTGAGGGCATTCTAAATGGAGGTCCTTGAATCTCTCCCTGAACTTAGCGAAGGACTCATGTGGTTTCTACCTGAACTGGAGTATATCACTCTTGAGTTTATTGGTCTTGTAAAGAGGGAAAAATTTTCTCAAGAAGACAATAGTGAATTCATCCCATGTAGATATGGAATTAGTTAGCAGTCCATAAAGCCACTTCTTGGCCTGGTCCTTCAGGGCAAAGGTTATGAACCGCAGCCTCACTAATTAGGACACAGACCTCCTCAAATTCTCTAAGGAAAAGATAGGCATCTTCATTGGTCATCCCATAGAAGTGGGGTAGCATACTAATGAATTGGGTCCAGAGTTCATAATTGTTCCCTTTAACAACAGGCAGATTGATGCAAGAGGGTTGTGCAGCCCTAGCAGGGTAAAACCTATCCTTAAGAGTCTTAGGTGGTTGGTCACTCACGATCAAAGGTGGGGTCAAAGGTGGTATTCTAATAAGACGGTTACTTGAATCACGAGTCCACACCTTAGCCACCTAAACAGATTTGAGGTCTCCTTTAGAAAAATTAAAGAAAAATAAACAACTTAAAAAAAAATACTAAAAACAAGAGGGAGCCCAAGGTAGATAGTGCATCTATCCCTCAAAAATCGAAACAATGGTTCAAAAGCTGTAAGGATGCCATATAGGTTGAGAGCAAGGGAACCCGTATAGTCTTCTATAGCCACCTACGGGTGACTCCAAGTGGATTCTGATGTAGAGTGGAGGTCTACTATACGTTTATGTTTTCAACGCTCTCACTATGTCGCTTTCCTGTTATCAAGAGTGGTCACCTCCAAAGATAAATCACATGCCAATCCACCCCCACCAAGTCAAGATGTAGCATCATAGGTAACTTAATCCTATGAGGGACACCAAAAGATGGAGGGTTGGAGCATATGAAGGACTTTAGATTGGGCGCACACTATTTGAAACAGAAGAGAAACAAGAAGAGGTTTTCAAAAACTGATTTTTTTTTAGGAAAAGAAGAGAAGAGAATAAACTAAAACACTTTGAACTACATAAAAATCAGAAAAATAAAGTGGATGATAATCTCCCCGGCAACGGCGCTAAAAACTTGTTTGAGTTAAAATAAAACCGCAAGCGTACGGGTCAATCGTAGCTACGGGTCGAATACGAGGAGATATACGCCACTCTATTTAACTAACTTAAAAGTACTGCAAAGTGAACCAAATTAATCAAAGCACTAAATTAAACTAATGGTAATTAAACTAACGGAACCTAACTCACAAGCATCTAACAAATTACGCATCTAGGGGATTAAATTGGCGTCCTAACACATGAGCATCTAACCTATCAAACTAAAGCAAATTGAAAGGAATAAAAAATGCAGCCACACATAATAATCACATAAAAAGGAATAAAAGAAATAGACAGCCAAATAAATAAAATAAAAGAAATAGAGGGAGAAGAAGAAGAAGAAGAGAGAGAATGAGATAGACGAGAGGGAGAATGAGGTTAAGGGTTTAGAGAATGAGATACCTTGATGTACTTGAACCAGATTGAATTTGCTTGCATGAATACTTGAATAAACTTACCATGGTTTCCTCTTCTAAATCTCCAAGTCTTGTCATAAACATAGGAACTTAGACTAAAAAGCTTTAAACTAGAACTATTACAATCATATTGAAGACATTAAAGCATGATGAAACCTATTACAACCATTAAACTAGACTTATGAAATCAAAACTAAGAACTAGAAAGAACTAATCTTATGAAATCAAAACAAAAAACTAGAAAGCCAAAAATCACAATTTAGAAGGAAAAGAAAAGAAGAAATTTCACTAAAAATTTAACACATTTACAAGAGAGGGGCTAGGAGTATTTATAGGGAGAAGAGAGGAGAAGAGAGAAGAGGGAAGTGGTAGGAGAAATATTCCCTAAGAAAAGAGAATATTCTCTTCTCCTTCCTCCTTTACATAACTTGATCTCCAACAAAAATAAAAGAAATAGAAACTACGATAAATAAAAAATCCTAATTACATAGACCTTCTATTTCTAGAAAAGTAAATTTCCAATTCTAACTTGTGCTTCCTTTTCTTTGTAGATATCTTCTCCAAGCAATGAGATCAAAGCATCTTTGACTTTTCAACCTTCCATAGATGAGAAAATATCTTTCAAAATAAATCTATCCCAAGTAGACTTCCAAAAATGCCCTTGAAAAATTGGAGGAGAGAGAGATAGTGATGACTAGGATTTCCACTCAACAAATGATAAAATCCCCAATGTGTCCTCTAAAAATCGTGGGGCATTGGATGCAGTCCAATAAAACTCGTGGACACCTTGTGGGCCTTCAAAACTATGGAATCTAGTTGCAGAGTGGGTCCCTCCATGTGGGTAGCAGTCCTTCTCTCTCTTCAAGAATGCAAAATTGCCAAAATGGCCCTGTACTTGTAGTAGATCTCCACCATTGCATAGAAATATCTTCTATAATGTCAAAAATGTCCTTGGGAAGTGGTAGAATGACTATGGGCTCGCACTACAGCTCCTTTTTGACCCATTATCCTTTCTTGGGCTAAAAAGAATAATCAACTGTATGGAGGCCTAAACGGATGCTTACTTGCGTTCTGTCACGTCCATCTTGCTCCAAATTTAGTCCTCTTTACAGCCATGGAAAGAAAAATGATAACTTTACGTGTAAATTGGGACATGTAGCTCCCGATAGTCCAGAATAGCCCAAAACCTAAAAAGCACAAGAAAGCACCAAAGTAACTCTGTCCAATGTGGAAAAATGTATGCTATATGCCCAAAGATTTCACACATAAATGTGCTCATCAGGCATCTAACACACGTTTTATAGAAAACATGGACATTCTGAAATAAAGTAGGCCAATAAAAACCACTCTACAGCACCTTACGTTACATCTGTACCCGAACCCTATCCCGAACTTCGAATGTAGGTCTGGAACTCGATGGATCCACGGTCTTACCCACTAGCAACTTGTGGTACACTGACCTGGTGATCATTTTTTAGGGGGAAAATTTGATGATGTCATACCTACCAGTCTGGAGGCAACCACCAGACCTATGTTGTTGTTCTGTGCATCAAATGATGTACAACCTAAGGTAAAGCTCCTACTTAACTAAGTTAGGTTTTTAAATTATTTATAGATGGTTAAACACTATATGATGGCCAAAACTATGCATGAACAATGCCCAAGCCATGGCATGGGCCTCTGTGGAGCCCAAATACAAAAACAGCAAGGATTCACCTATTGGTCCATCCATAGTGGTCGATTAGATTGACCAATTGGATCAACCAGTACTGCTGCCACACACGAATTTCACTTCTGGCTTGTGGGACCCAATGTCTCACACCCTGAATAACCTCCCCGTACCTAGAATCACTTGTGGGAAGGTCATCCTAACAATGTGATCATATGGGACCCACTTTGAAGCCATTTGCATTAAAAAATAGGTTTCTAGAATGCATTTTATATAAATAAAAAAAAAAAACCACACTAGACAAACAGGCCTTAGTGGCTGGACCTATATAAACAAGACTTCAGCCCAAAAACCAGTCCTATTCATTTCATTGGAGAGGGAGAAGAAGAGAGAAAGAAGAGAAGGAGAAGAACGAAGGAGAATTGGCTTGGAGACCCTTTTGAGCTAGAATTCTTCAAGGTAAACCCAAACCCAGCAACCCCATACTGTTTTCCTACCATTTCCATGGTTGTAACCATGATCCATCCTTTAATTCTAGCTGTACAACCATGTTCTTGTGTGATTTACTATAAGAACCATGTTTTGTTAGCCTAGAAACTAAGATCCTTGCATGCATGTGCAAATCTGCTATGCCTAACCCTTCACCTACCTTGTTCATGGTGTTTACATGTTGTGTATGATATTTCCAGCCTTAGATGATCGATTGCCATGCCATAATGTATGCTTAGACCATGGAAATAAGTGTAGGTCATGCTTACTTTGAATGCATGATGAATCCATGGTTGTATTTCCTGAAACAGAGCTGTTACAGAATAGTTATAAATCTCCTCATGTGTAAATCCTGTAGATTCTTGTGTTCAAAACCATGCATGCTAGCCATAGATGCCAAGAATCCCAAATACCCCATGCATGTTGGATTTATCACCATGTATATGATGGTTGTCATGTATGGAACCCAACTGTAACCTCTGATCATCCATGCATGATGCTGATCCAAAGAACTAAGCTAAAACAACATTACTTTTAAAATTTTTTGAACTGTACAGGTACTGGTCGATTGCCAGTGGTCGATTGGAACAACCTCTATGAATCGATCACTACAGGATTTTGAGACCTATGTCATCTTTGACCTACCCATAGATCTCAGATGCTTTATATGGAACCCTGAATGTAAGCCCAAGTGAAAAGCATGCTCTGCAACTGGCCTATATGGAAGAACTAGCTCCCGGGACATGTTTTGGACAACCAAAACCTGTTTAAAATTGAACCATGACCAAAGACCCTGATAGAACTACTGGAATGACACCGAAAAACCCTTGGTGTGAACCCATGACCCTTCCCCTAAAAACCTTTTTAATTTTTGCGGTTGTGACCCTACTAGTCCATTGCTACTGGTCCATCTACCAATCGACCACTACAGGAAATTTAGCCCTAAGTTGTCTCAGACCTACCCCAAGGTCTGAAACACCTTTCTTGGAGCCATTGGTATAATCCATAATGTAAAACACACCATATCAGCCTTGTCCTTGTACTTTGAACAATGAGTTAATTGCCACTGGTCCATTGGATAGACTAGTCCAATCAACCAGTACAAACCATGAATGAAAAACATGATTTTAGCATATGAGATTTACTTAGAATAATACCTAGGCCCCTTTTGGACTGAAACCATAAACCCCTTTCTGATTTTAGGCACTACAGCCCTACTGGTCCATTGCCACTAGTCCATTGGATGGACCAGTGCCAATCGACCACTGCTGCTGTCCTATCTGTTTTGAGTCTGGCCTTGGTTTGGGACTTGAACCAAGGGTACCCCCAAACTCCATTACTCATTTAACACTCATTGATGTATGCTTTTGAATTAATAAACCTAGGCTTTGACTATTTTCCTGGTGGCGCGTATCCGAGCACTTTTGTGGACCGGCAGTTCTTGGAGCAAGTAGAGCATAGTTAAGGTGAGTGGATATGAATCACCCCCATAGGTGTAACCTTGCGCATCTTTCAAAGATAACAAAAATTACTTATCTTATTTAATATTTGTATTATATTCCTATTTATATGCTTTTGGATATTGGAATTAAGATCATGACTGTGAAATGTGGTTATGGATGGGTTGACAAGATGTTTGATGACATTAATGCATAATGTTGAACTGCTAGATTAGATGTCGTAGTAGACGGCTTGGAAATGAAAGGTATGGTGAGCCGTAGTATGGGCTGCGGGAGCACTGTACATTTCATACTTGGAATGTGATCATGACTGTGAAATGTGGTTATGGATGGGTTGACAAGATGTTTGATGACATTAATGCATAATGTTGAACTGCTAGATTAGATGTCGTAGTAGACGGCTTGGAAATGAAAGGTATGGTGAGCCGTAGTATGGGCTGCGGGAGCACTGTACATTTCATACTTGGAAATAGGATGTGTGGTAGCCCGTAGAATGGGATACGGTTGACACCACTCAACTCATACTTATCATGTAGATCATTTGGCTAGGTGAACATACCCTTATGCTATAGCCCTTACCAACAGGGGTGCATGTGTTGGGTGATCATGGCCTCATAAAAGTCGAGTAGGCCAAAATCTGGGATAGGTTGTCATGGTTATCTGGGGATCTACCAAGGGAGGAGTTGGTGCTCACTGCCCAGCGTGAGTTCCACCCGCAATGATTGAGGTAACAACCAAAGAACAAAAGAGAAGCGACTGAGGTTGTCGCCTGAGTCATTGCAAGTAGCATATACCTAGTGACTTAGTTGTGTTGCTAGGTGGACTAGAGCAATAAAATTGAACTCAAGCATGTAGTATAATGATGATGATGTGTTGTACCTACTTGTATGATTTATTATTCATTTGCTAGGCTTGGTGGAGCTCATCTCTCGTGGATTATTTCTTTTAGATGATTTTGTAGGTGGATGTCTCCCTGAATAGGAGGATCATTTCAGATAGTATGGTGATGGTGATCGTGATCATTCTAGTTAGGACCTCGACGGAGGTGATCCCTCTAATGCGGGTACACAAAGTTTGATTGTAGGAGATGATCTGATGGCGGCTGTCCTTTTAATGTTCATAGAAGATTCTTTTGTGGATAGCCGGTGACACTTTTCTTTTGTATAGCTTACAGATGTATCTTTTGATTTCTTGTTTCATCATTGTAAAGCTATGAAAGGGTCATGTTATGAAGTATTGTGGGTTGTGGGCTACTGTTGAACAATGTAATCATGGTGGCTCATTTATGTGAATATAACACTTTAGCTTCCGTTGCACTCTATTTCGAATATTATATCGTAAATGGTGTTTGTGTCTACTGGTGTTTGCTTCTAGATCCTGGAGATTTGGCGGATGTGGTTCGACATCCAGGTCACCTGCTCAACCCATCGAGGGGGTGGTTTGGGGTGTGACAGAGCTTGGTATCATGCGAGAAGCTCTCTAAACTCACAGATAGTGGAAATAGGATTTATAAGCAAATTAGATATGAGAAAACAAGAACATTAGAATAAATAGACAACGAGAAAGTAGAATGACATAATAGAGCATTGATTCAAATTCATTGAGTTTGAATTACATAATATTTAGAGGGGGCATAAAACCATTGCACCAAAATTGGAAACACTACTTCCCAAGATACATTCTAGAAAGGTTAAAAAAAAGGTACAACTAGCTAGCTTGAAGAACAAAAGCAAAAACAAACAGAAAGTAACGTCCTAGAGTTCCTAGTAGGATCAAAATAAAGCTACTTTTGAGCTGGATCAGGTGGTGGTTGTGGTGGACGTGAATTGACCTGAAAGCGTGCATCCCAGAAGTCTAACCTCTGCTCCATGGTGCCCATCCTACCACCCAGCAATGAGAAACCCTATTGTATTGTGGTAGAAAGTTCCCTAATCTGACCACCCATGGCTCGAAGCACCATGATCATGTCCCTGATGTTGTAGGTCTCTGGGGAAGGAGGTGCTGCCTAAGAAGTCAAAGCAGTAAACTGTTCCACACGTGGAAGGTCTCCTGACTATGGATTAGCCTCTGCTGGATCATCTGCTTGACCCGCATTTTCACTCTCATCATCGCTCCCTGGGGCACCCAACAACCCCATCTTCTTGATAGTAGTCTTGCTA
Organism: Telopea speciosissima; assembly: GCF_018873765.1. Lineage (NCBI taxonomy): Eukaryota > Viridiplantae > Streptophyta > Magnoliopsida > Proteales > Proteaceae > Telopea > Telopea speciosissima. The sequence continues at coordinate 35,267,427 of NC_057924.1, read as the reverse complement.
ATAGGAGCTTTGCCCTCCCCTCCTTTAGCCTCACTAGTAAAATCAACCCCAAAGGCAGCTAGCTCTGCATAGTTAAACACTATCTTGACCCCCTTCACCCAATTTGCAAGGCCATAGCCTTGGCACTCATCACTATCAGCCAGCCTAAGATTGCAGTAGTAATGCCTAACCAAATTTGGGTAACAGTGAAGCTCTAGGTTTAGCATTGGAGCCCAACCCATTGCATTGAACCTCTCATACACCTTGAACTCTGGGAAGTCCTCTACTTTCACTATCTTCCCATTCTCGATCTTCTTGTGTTGAAAGCCTCTCCAATCTTGAGCATTTGGTGGCTGGAAAACCAAAACTCATCATACCCACCTTCTTCTCATGATGAGTCATGCTCAGAAAAATAATCCTTGGACTTCAGAGAGGGTGGTTCCGATGAAGAAGATTCAGATTCAACTCTTGGGCGTTTGCTGGCCGCAGCCTCCTTGCCCTTGCCACGAGTTTGGCATGTTGACATCTAATAAATGAGCATGAATACAATAAGATGAAGCAATAAAACCATAGGTTTTACTTAGAAGGGCATTTAAAATGAAGAAACCAACACGAGATGTAAAAAAAAAAACCTAGTTTATTTGGAAGAGAACAAGAAGGAAACGAAAAATAGCAAAAGAAATGGAGAATTTTAGGTTTTTTTTTTTCTTCATGGAAACTCACCTTTGCACTTCGATTGGTGGCAAGGATCCTTGGAAAGCACCTTGGATTGGTGGGAGAAGATGAGTACAAGTTCCTCTAGTCAACACTGGAGCTCCCTCTCAGCCAAAATAGAAAATAAAGTGAAGGGAAGATGAATCGTGGCCTGGTTTATAACCTGCCTGATGCATTGGTCGATTGCACTGGTTGATTACCAAATGACCAGTAGGAAATAGAAACAGATTTTTTTAATTTTTTTTTTTTTTACCAGCAAACATGGACAAAGTTAGGGCCCTCGTACAATTTTTTTTTTTCAAAAAAAAATTGTGCTTATTTGGGTACCCTCCCATTTTGAATAAAATATATATATAAATAAAACCAAAAAAAATACGAATTGTGTGCATATACACATATTATGTCACACCCTAGACCACCCCGTGGAAGGATTAGGTAGGTGACCCGAATTGCATAACGGCAATCCGCCAAATCCCACGGATCTAGAAGCAGTTATTACATTCACGGAGACCACATCCATTCACTTTACCTTAGGCAAGATCAGAGTGTTGTAGATAAACTACAATTGCAATATCAAAATAGAAAGCGTAGCGATACGGGATATGATGATAATATATACATAGAAGAGTTTGTTCTGTTACACTTCCCCACAACCCACAAAAGAGACAAAGCTAACAAAAACAAAGCTAAGGTTACCATATACACATATATACAGGGTGAGATAACTCAACCCCAAAAAGAAAGGAAAAAGAAACAACTAGGTCAGAAGCACGGACGGGGACAACTCCTAACAAAAACAAAAAAGAGTCCCCAAGGCAAAAAGCATCAAGTGCACTCTTCACTAGTCTTCATCCATGACCACCGAGAATACACACATCATCGGCACGACCTTGGTCGGGGTCCATACCAAGGTCATCATAACAATCAGAACTCTCCTCCTTGTAATGAGCCTCCATGCCACAGCGGCATCTATCTGTAAAATCATCTAAAGAAACAATATATAACAGAGTGTGAGCTCCCACTGAGCCCGTGAGCAAAACTTATCATCATGCATGCACGTGCAACCACAATCACATGATCTTATATGATATGCAAGTCTAGTTTATTATTAGCCACCTAGCAATACAACTAAGTCAGGTCTGTGCTACTACAATCCCCAATACATGTATCCCTGGTGCGGGCTTGGTTACCCCTTCCCGCGGTACACCCATTGAGTTGTCGGAGAGGACCAGTCAGCTCCTGCATTCGTTCACCAAGGTCAGCTCGACCAGCCCTCTGTGATTAACTTGTGGGGCAACCCATCATATTTCACATCTCTTTTCTTTTCTGGCTTATAGCCCGGCATATAGCTCATAATCACCATTCTGGTGCAAACACATTTCTTTTCATTTCATTTCTTTTCTTTTCTCATATACACATATGGTCACCCTCACAGGCATCCAACACCTTAACCCCTGTTGGCAAGAGTGCGTAGCATGGGTGATGAAACTCTAACTCCATGTCTATATGGCATCATATGAGTCAGGTGGTGTCAACCGCATCCCATACTACGGGCTACCACAGGCCTCATTTCCAAGCAGACTACGGCATCTAGTCTAGCAATCATAATCATCATCTAAAATTCACAGTGTTGATCAACAGACAATCAATGTGTAACAGTTTGAATATTTGAACTGAATTGAAATAACAAAGCATTAATATTTGAATTAAATTGCCGGCACAGCATCACAGTTACATGTAGATATATGATAATATTTCACTCACCTGGGTTTGGTTCTAAGACCTCGATCGCAAACTCAGTTCCAATAGCAGTCTGGTTGTTGACCTCGAGCGTTGGATCAAATCCTAAATATAAATCAGAAAGTGTCATATTAAGTTTTCAACCTACTTCTGGTAGTCCTAGGGTTAACCTAAGCTTACTGGGTTGACCCGATTGTTCAGTTGGTTCTTACCTAGAATCCTCTGGAACTTGCACTGGGCCTCAGGTCCATGTCCCGATGCATTATCCCAAAGTCAATTGCATAGGGGTAAAATAGTCACTCCTAATGTTTGTACCTGACACTAGGTCAGATTAGGTTTACAGTGCTGTCCACAGCTTGTCTGTGCTGTAAGACCAAGCACAGGCAGGGTTTCCTTCACCTGCGGGGCGCACTTGGGTTCCAAAGCCAATCCTATTTAAGGACAGATGTGGAAAAGGGCATTTAGGTCATTTCCCATCTTCCCACACTGTCACATGGCCAATGGGTGAGGTTTCCAAGGCCAAATCAGCATTTTTGCAGCAAAACCCCCACTAGGCAATGGCTCTAGGCATTGGGTGCATCGCCCGGTGCCTTCAAATCGACGAAGGGCTGAGATTCCAAGGTTGGGCTTCATAGGCAGTGTTCAAATCTGATCCCCATGCATGTTAGGGGGTCAGGTAGCCCTAGGGATGATCTTCATTTTGGTCCAAATGGATCCTCCATCAAGCCCACCATTTGGCAGCCCAGACAACCCAGTGAATAGTATCACAGGGTTTTCTCCAAACATGAATCTCAGTTCCAGCCACATGCAAGGCTGGAAACAGATGTAATATAGGGATTCATGGCTGAAAATTCCCAGGGCTAGGTCTGTGTAGCCATGGTTTACATCCAGGGTTCCAAACAGTTAACCAATAGTGGATTTGGGCAGTGCAGCCATGCACAGCCAGATTTGGCTCTCATAAACAGCAAACCAGACTTATAAATTTTAACAAAAAGCTCAGATCTCCCACGCGCTATGCTTGCATGGCAGATCTGGAGCTGTTCAGGGCAAACCCTAGCTATTCTGGGCTGCCCAGGGAGCAGGAACATCAACAAACACAGAGATAAGATGGAGGCAGCAGGTATGTATATGTGTTTTATACCTGCACAAGGCTGAGAGAGCTCGGTTTCAGGCTTGGATGGGGTGGCAGCCTCTCCTTCTTCCTCCTTCTTCTTCTTCTTTCTCTTCTTTCTCTCTTCTTTCTCTCCTTTCTTTCCTCTCTTCTCTCCCACAAATTGAACAGTGGCCAAGGGTTCTAAAATGAACCCAAGGCCACCTATTTATAGGCCAAGCCCAACTAGGGTCTGTTTGGCCAATAGGTCCCTTTTTCAAAAATGCATTTTTAACCCAATTAACAGTCGTTCTGGGCTCTATGGTTGGGTCCACTCTGAACTAGGGGTATGAGGTGGCCCCTCAGACTCCCCTCTATCTATGGAGGGTACCCATGTCCATGTTGGGTGGTCCCCATAATTAAAATCCATTAAAATATGTTGTTTCACTCACTAGACGATGTCTCTGGGCCTTGTCTGCATCGCCCAGTGCCATCGCCCAGAGATTACAGCAAGTTGAATCTCAGTGGGGCATGCACAGGGGTTTGACCCTTGGTCAGGGCATAATGGAGGATATTCATGCATGGGCATGCATTTAGTAAAGTGTAAGATGCATGCTAACTTGGATTGGTCTGCAAAGTTTGTGCATACTTGTATGTGTGATGCTGTTTTATTGCTTAGGTTACCTCAAATGTATGATTGTTTTAAAAGATACATAGAAAATTTAGATGTATCCCAGAGCACAAAAATGACAAGCATATTGCCCTCAACCCTCCTTTTAGAGAAAAATCATGGTTAGGACAAGGTCAAACAAGAAAGCTTGTAGCAAGAAGCAATCTCATTTTGTACGTGAAGCGGGACCATCCAACGATCTGGCCCTGACCATTGAAACATCTGCTACCTCTAAGCGTACCTGAGGTCCCTCCTACACAAACACACGAGGTTCCCCCAGCACCTAAGATTCCTCTGGCTTCTGTACCCCCACCTCCACCAACTATGACCAGCGGAGAGGTCTCTACAATTATGGCTACTATGATGTAGTCTATGCAACAGCAGCAACAAGTTCAACTGCAGATTTAGAAACAACAACAAGAGTTGATGACCAGCATGAATGCACAACTCATGGTTGCCATGCAGTAGAGAGCAGTGCCGCAACTTAACCATCCCCTGAACTTTCCTCCTCCTGTGCCTCAGGTTACACTAGAAAACTCCATTGCTAGAGTGATGGGGAAGTTCAACAAACTCCACCCTCCATCTTTCTCCAAGGTTGAATCAAACTTTTGCTATAACCTGAGAGGTGGATTAGTGCCTTAGAGAAGGCTTTTGAAGTACTGGAATGTGCTAACGCCCAGAAACTGATATGCGCTGGGTACCAGTTGCAAAATGAAGCCGCGGCTTGGTGGAAATCAACTCGGCCAAATCTTGAAGCAACTCATCCCGACCCAACTTGGGATCAAATCAAAGAGGTATTCTTCAAGAATTACTTCCCAGAGAGCCTCAGAGATAGAAAGGAAGCAGAGTTCTCTGTCCTCACGCAAGGATCAAAGATAGTACTGGAATGTTTGAGGACTTGCTCCATTTTGCACCAGAACATCTGAGGAATGAGGCAAGCAAGACTAAGAAATTTGAGAAAGGTCTTAAACCTAAAATTGAAGCTATGTTGTCAATCATGGAGATTGAAACCTATGAATGGATGATTGATAAGGCTAAGACCGTTGAAGATAGACTAAAGGAAAAGTTGACTGCATCACAAGGATCAACTAAGAGGCCTAACAATTTCCAGAATTACAACTGGCCTAACAAGACTTTCATGAGTCCTAGCAACCCCAGTCCACTGCAATATCGACGGTCGGAAGCGGGTCAAACCTCGTAACCATACCCTTTGGCTTATAAGTAGTCAAACCAATATGCTTGTCAGGCTTCCAGTTAAGCTACAACGTTTGTACAAACTCTGCAGTTAGTGACAAACCAAGCAACCCAAGCTTCTTCTCAATTTGCTCGCTCTGTGCCCCCTTCCCAATCTACCGATTCCATCTAATGTTTTGGATGTGGTCAACCTGGTCATTGGGCAAAGGACTGTATGCGTCGGAGAAACAATGTATCCTCAAGATTCCAATCCTCTGGCTGACCCTACCTACTCTAAGATGGCCAGACTCAAGGAAAATTGTATGCGCTAACTAATGAGGAAGCAGAAGCGGATCCGGAAGTAATGACAGGTATTTCCCAAAAGAAACCACATAATCAAATTTAGATAAGCTATATAACATAAGTTATATTTTTTATTGCATCATTATTTTAATCCAAACTTAGGTACTCTAAACCTAGCATCCATCCCTGCGTATATCCTATTTGATTCTAGTGCATCGCATTCCTTCATCTCTAATACCTTTGGAAGTAGAATGAATATATCTCCAAGAAATATAAGGCATAAGTTTGCAGTTAGCATCCCAACTGGAAGTGAGGTAAGTTTGAAGGAAGTGTTCGATGCTTGCTTGATAGAAATTTACGGGCAGAACTTGGTAAAAGTTTGATCAAGTTTGACATAAAGGACTTTGACGTAATCCTAGGAATGGATTGGTTGTCCGCTCATGAGGCAAATGTTATGTGTGTAAAAAGATGGATTTTATTTAAGCTTAAGAATGGGGATGAGTTTATTTATTGGAGCGAACGGCTACGAAAACCCAAAAAGGTGACGATATCCGCACTCTAAGTGAAAAAGTTGTTAGAAGGCGGATGCCAAGGATATTTGGCTACAGTTATGGACATGGAAGAAAAAGTAAAGCCATTAGAGGAGTTAGATGTAGTTTGGGAATTTTTGGATGTATTTCTTGATGACCTAACTCAACTACCACTAGAGCAAGAAACAGAATTTGCAATAGATCTAATCCCTGGAGCAGCCCGGTGTCTAAAGCACCGTATCGTATGGCACCTATAGAACTAAAAGAACTACAAATTCAACTGCAAGACCTATTAAAGAAAGGGTTTATCCGACCCAATGTGTCACCTTAGGGAGCTCCAGTCCTATTTGTAAAGAAAAAGGATAAAAGAATGTGTATGTGCATCGATTATCGGGAACTGAACAAACTTACAATCAAGAACTAATACCTGTTGTCGCACATCGATGACATGTTCAATCAGCTACAAGGCTCAATTGTTTTCTCATAGATTGACCTCAGATCCAGGTATCACCAGCTGAGGATCAAGGGCAGTGATATCCATAAGACTGCATTTAGAATAAGGTACGGACACTACGAATTTTTGGTGTTGTCCTTCGGGCTAACGAATGCCCCCGTAGCATTCATGGATATGATGAATAGGGTGTTTTACGATGCCCTGGATAAGTATGTCATAGTTTTCATAGATGGCATCTTGATCTATTCAAAGAATGTAGAGGAACATGCACATCACTTGAGGTTTGTACTTTAACGGCTAAGGGAACATCAATTGTTCGCAAAATTCAGCAAGTGCGAGTTTTGGCTCTGCCAAATAGGGTTCCTAGGACATATAGTCTTGAGTAAGGGCATCGAAGTTGACCCAAAGAAGGTCAAGGCGGTCCTCGAATGGGAGACACCAAAGAGTGCCACAGAAAGCCGTAGTTTCCTGGGACTGGCTGGTTATTATCCTCGATTTATTGAAAACTTCTCATGAATATCGGCACCTATGACTCGACTGACCAAGAAAGGAGCAATGTTTGAATGGTCGAATGCATGTGAGAAGACTTTCTACGAGCTTAGAAGACTATTGGTAACAGCCCCGATTTTGAATATCCCAGATGGCACAGGTGGCATGACTGTGCACACAGATGCGTTAAGAACCGGCTTGGACTGTGTATTGATGCAAAAGGGAAGGTGTTCACCTATGCATCAAGACAGCTAAAAGAACATGAGAAGTACTACCCTACTCATGACCTAGAGTTAGCGGCGGTGGTTTTTACCTTGAAAATTTGGCAGCATTACTTATATGGCGAGAAGAGTGAAATCTCCAGCGACCACAAAAGCTTAAAATACTTCTTCACACAGAAGGACCTGAATATGAGACAAAGAAGGTGGCTGGAGTTAGTAAAGGATTATGATTGCAACATACAATACCACCCCGGAAAGGCCAATGTAGTCGCGGATGCATTAAGCAGGAAGGCCCAAACACAATTTGCCTCCCTAGCTATTAGTGAGTAGTTGATAGAGGAAGCTAGGAAGTTCAACTTAAAACTCATGATTGACGGGACAGTAGTATTGTTGGCAGCTCTGGTTGTCCAACCATCAATCAGAGAAGAGATAATAGAAAAGCAGTTGAGAGATCCGGAGTTGTGGAAGATTATCAGAGGCATCCAACAAGGAACTTGGGGAGACTCGAACTTCTCAATTGCTAATGATGGAGTGGTAAAATTTAGAGATAGATTGTGTGTCCCAGCCAATTATGACGTGCAAGATCGAATCCTCAAGGAAGCCCACAATTCGCCATACTTCATACACCCGAGCAGCACAAAAATGTATAAAGACATGAAGGAGTATTATTGGTGGATCAGAATGAAGGAGACTGTAGCATTGTACGTTTTGGAATGTCTCTCCTGCCAATAGATAAAGGCGAAGAGGCATAGGCCATATGGGCTGTTGTAGCCATTATCGATCCCTAAATGGAAATGGGATCATATTACCATGGATTTTATGACTGGTCTACCATTGACGAAGAAGGGCATGAATGTAATTTGGGTGATTGTTGATAGATTGATGAAATCGGCCCACTTCATTCCTATAAAGGTCACTTACCAGTTGTATAAGCTGGCACAGCTATACATCAATGGCGTGGTTCATCTTCACAGTGTTCCTGTTAGCATTATATCTGATCGAGACGCTAGATTCACCTCAAGATTTTAGAAATGCCTTCAACAACCTATGGGCGCTCGATTGAACTTCGGTACTGCCTTCCACCCTCAGACCGACGGGCAATCCGAGCAGACTATACAAACATTGGAAGATATGCTCAGGGCATGTACCTTGGAAATGAAAGACAGTTGAGACTTGCATGTTCCCCTGATAGAGTATGCTTATATAATAGATACCATTCCACCATTGGAATAGCACCTTATGAAGCACTATACAGAAGGAAATGCCGCATGCCCCTCTACTGGGATAAAGTTGGAGAGCAGTGCATGATAGGCCCAAAGATAGTACAGATCACTTGTGAGAAAGTGGATATGATTAGAGAAAAGATCAAGGCGGCTCAATCAAGGCAGAAGAGCTATACAAACAATAGACGAAAAGATATTGAGTTTGCAGTTGGCGAAAAGGTATTTCTTTGGATTTCACCAACCAAAGGCATCACTTCAGCAAGAAAGGGAAGTTGAGCCCAAGATATATTGGCTCATACGAGATCCTAACTAGGGTTGGACCGGTGGCGTACAGGATAGCTCTACCTCCAGCATTTGAAGGCATTCATAATGTGTTCCATGTGTCGATGTTAAAAAGGTACATCACCAATCTGACACATGTACTTTCGGCTGAACCAGAACATCTTGACTCTAACTTGAGCTATGTGGAGCAACCTGAAGAAATTCTGGATCGAAAGGAACATAAGCTCCACAATCGTACCGTTGCTTACGTGAAGGTTCGATGGAGAAACCACACCCTCGAGGAAGCATTGTGGGAAAATGAAGAAGAAATGCATAAAGAATACCCTCACCTTTTCAGCTTACAAGGTACGTCAAATTTTGAGGACGAAATTCTTGTAAGGGGGGAGGATGTTACATCTGCACCCGAACCCTGACCCGAACTTCGAATGTAGGTCCAGAACCCGATGGATCCAAGGTCTTACCCACTAGAAACCTGCGGTGCACTGATCCGGTGATCATTTTTTAGGAGAAAACTCTAGTGATGTCATACCTACCAGTCCGGAGGCAACCACCAGACCTATGTTATTGTTCTGTGCATCAGATGATGTACAACCTAAAGTAAATCTCCTACTTAACTAAGTTAGGTTTTTAAATTATTTATAAATGGTTAAACACTATATAATGGCCAAAATTATGCATGAACAATGCCCAAACCATGGCATGGGCCTCTGTGGAGCCCAAATGCAAAAATAGCAAGGATTCACCTACTAGTCCATCCATAGTGGTCGATTGGATCGACCAATATTGCTACCACACATAAATTTCACTTCTACCTTGTGGGACCCAATGGCTCGCACTCCAAATCACCTCCCCGTACCTAGAATGACTTGTGGGAAGGTTATCCTAACAATGTGATCATGTGGAGCCCACTTTGAAGCTATTTGCATTAAAGAATAGGTTTCTAGAATGCATTTTATAAATAAAAAAAACCACACTAGACAAACAGGCCTTAGTGGTTGGTCCAATATAAACAACACTTCAGCCCAAAAACCAGTCCTATTCATTTCATTGGAGAGGCAGAAGAAGAGAGAAAGAAGAGAAGGAGAAGAAGGAAGGAGAATGGGCTTGGAGACCCTTTTGAGCTTGAATTCTTCAAGGTAAACTCAAACCCAACAACCCCATACTATTTTCCTACCATTTCCATGGCTATAACCATGATCCATCCTTTAATTCTAGCTATAAAACCATGTTCTCATGTGATTTACTATAAGAACCATGTTTTGTTAGCCTAGAAACTAAGATCCTTGCATGCATGTCCAAATTTGCTATGCCTGACCCTTCACCTACCTTGTTCATGGTGTTTACATGTTGTGTATGCTATTTTCAGCCTTAGATGATCGATTGCCATGCCATAATGTATGCTTAGATCATGGAAATAAGTGTAGGTCATGCTTACTTTGAATGCATGATGAATCCATGGTTGTATTTCCTGAAACAGAGCTATTACAGAACAGTTATAAACCTCCTCATGTGTAAATCCTGTAGATTCTTGTGTTCAAAGCAATGCATGCTAGCCATAGATGCCAAGAATCCCAAATACCCCATGCATGTTGGATTTATCACCATGTATATGATGGTTGTCATGTATGGAACCCAACTGTAATCTTTGATCATCCATGCATGATGCTGATCCAAAGAACTAAGCCAAAACAGCATTACTTTTTAAATTTTTTGAACTGTACAGGTACTGGTCGATTGCCAGTGGTCGATTGGAACGACCACTATGAATCAACCACTACAGGATTTTAAGAGCTGTGTCATCTCTGACCTACCCACAGGTCTGAGATGCTTTGCATGGAACCCTGAATGTAAGCCCAAGTGAAAACCATGCTCTGCAGCTGTCCTGTAAGGAAGAACTGGCTCCCGGGACATGTTTTGGACAACCAAAACCTATTTAAAATCGAACCATGACCAAAGACCCTGATAGAACTACTGGAATGACACCTAAAAATCCTTGGTGTGAACCCATGACCCTTCCCCTAAAATCCTTTTTTATTTTTGCAGCTGTGACCCTACTGGTCCATTGCTACTGGTCCATTGGATGGACCAGTACCAGTCGACCACTACAGGAAATTTAGCCCTATGTTGTCTCAGACCTACCCCAAGGTCTAAGACACCTTTCTTGGAGCCATTGGTATAATCCATAATATAAAACACACCATATCAGCCCTGTCCTTGCACTTTGAACAATGGGTTAATTGCCACTAGTCCAATCAACCAGTACAAACCAAGAATGAAAAACATGATTTTAGCATCTAAGACTTACTTAGAATAATACCTAGGCCCCTTTTGGACTGAAACCATAAATCCCTTTCTGATTTTAGCCACTGCAGCCCTATTGGTCCAGTGCCAATCGACCACTGCTGCTATCCTATCTGTTTTAAGTCTGGCCTTGGTTTGGGACTTGAACGAAGGGTACCCCCAGACTCCATTGCTCATTTAACACTCATTGATGTATGCTTTTGAATTAATAAACCTAGGCTTTGACTATTTTCCCGATGACGTGTATCCAAGCACTTTTGTGGATCGGCAATCCTTGGAGCAAGTGGAGCATAGTCAAGGTGACTGGATATGAATCACCCCTGTAGGTGTAACCATGTGCATACTTCAAAGATAACAAAAATTACTTATCTTATTTAATATTTGTATTATATTCCTATTTATATGCTTTTGGATGTTGGAATTAAGATCATGATTGTGAAATATGGTTATGGATGGGTTGACAAGATGTTTGATGACATTAATGCATGATGTTGAACTGCTAGATTAGATGCCATAGTAGACAGCTTGGAAATGAAAGGTATGGTGAGCCATAGTATGGGCTAAGGGAGCATTGTACATTTCATACTTGGAAATGGGATGTGTGGTAGCCCGTAGAATGGGATACGGTTGACACCACTCAACTCATACTTATCATGTAGATCATTTGGCTAGGTGAACATACCCTGATGCTACAACCCTTACCAACAGGGGTGCATGTGTTGGGTGATCATGGCCTCCTAAAAGTTGAGAAGGGTAGAATCTAGGATAGGTTGTCATGGTTATCTGGGGATCTGCCAAGGGAGGAGTTGGTGCTCACTAGCCAGCTCGGGTTCCACCCGCAATGATTGAGGTGGCAACCGAAGATCGAAAGAGAAGCGACTGAGATTGTCACCCGAGTCATTGCAAGTAGCATATACCTAGTTCTTAGTTGTGTTGCTAGGTGGACTAGAGTAATAAAATTGAACTCAAGCATGTAGTATGATGATGATGATATATTGTACCTGCTTGTATGATTTATTATTCATTCGCTGGGCTCGGTGGAGCTCATCCCTCGTGGATTGTTTCTTTTAGATGATTTTGTAGATGGATGTCTCCTTGAATGGGAGGATCATTTCAGATAGTATGGTGATGGTGATCATGATCATTCTAGTTTGGACCCCGACGAAGGTGATCCCTCCGATGCGGGTGCATAGAGTTAGATTGAAGGAGATGATCTGATGGCGGTTGTCCTTCTTTTGATGTTCATAGAACATTCTTTTGTGGATAGCCAGACGGCACTTTTCTTTTGTATAGCTTACAGATGTATCTTTTAATTTCTTGTTTCATCATTGTAAAGCTATGAAAGGGTCATGTTATGAAGTCTTGTGGGTTGTGGGCTACCATTGAACAATGTAATCATAGTGGCTCATTTATGTGAATATAACACTTTAGCTGCCGTTGCACTCTGTTTCCAATATTATATCGTAAATGGTGTGTGTGTCTATTGAGTGGTGTTTGCTTCTAGATCCTGGAGATTCGGCAGATGTGGTTCGACATCTGGGTCACCCGCTCAACTCGCCGAGGGGGTGGTTTGGGGTGTGACGCCTTGGCTACAGTCTTGTTACCACTAAAGTGTCCCCCATAGGTGAGAGTATGACAAAAAGATAATATACTCTGGAACTCACTCTCATGGACACAACGTCTAATGACCTAATCCCAATAGTAGTACTTTAGAGATGAGAAGAAGTGATCCTTAACTGATTTATCCCAATCAGAAGGAATCTTCCCACTAGCAAAGTAGTTCACAATGTGAGCATACCAAGGAGCCGGTTTAGAAGATACAATAAATAACTGCTCAACGGGAAAGGTTTCCTGAACCAACTCAGAAATGGAAGGATCAAGGGGAATACGAGATAATTGGTCTGCTACAACATTTTCTGACCCTTTCTTATCTCAAATTTCTAGGTCAAACTCTTAAAGGAGGAGAATCCATCGGATGAGCCTCGGCTTAGCATCACGGTTGGATAGGAGATGCCAAAGAGCTACATGATCCGAATAGGCAATCACCTTCGAGCCCAAAAGATATGATCTAAACTTATCAAGGGCAAAAACTACTGCTAGTAACTCCTTCTCAGTAGTGGTGTAATTTATCTGAGCATCAGAGAGGGTCTTACTAGCATAGTATATCACAACAGGCTTCCCATCAACCCTTTGGCCTAAAACAGCACCAACAGCATAGTCAGATGCGTCACACATGATCTCATAGGGGAGAGACCAATCAGGTGACCTCCTAATGGGTGCTTTAGACAAAGAATCATAAAGGGTGTGGAAGCATGAAGAAATTTATCATCAAAAGATAAAAGGGGCATCCTTTGTAAGCAGACTGCACATGGGCCTAGAAATCAAGCTAAAGTTTGATAAAACGCCTATAGAAACCGGCATGGCCCAAGAAGGAACGGATCAGCCGAACAAAAGTGGGAAGGGGTAACTTAACAATCAAATCAACCTTGGTCGGGTCAACCTCAATGCCTCGTGTAGAAACAATGTGGTCAAGAACAATACCCTTTTGAACCATGAAATGGCTCTTCTCCCAACTAAGAATGAGGTTGGTCTCCACACACCGTTTAAGAACCTGAGATAACCAGTGGAGACACTCATTGAAAGATGACCCAAAAATAGAGAAGTCATCCATGAAAACCTCTAAATATTGGCCAACCATATCAGAAAAGATGGCCATCATGCACCTTTGAAAGGTGGCCAGAGCATTGCACAACCCAAAGGGCATGCGTCTGAATGCAAATGTACCAAAGGGGCAAGTGAAGGTTGTTTTCTCTTGGTCACTAGGATAGATAAGGACTTGATTGTATCCCGAATAACCATCAAGAAAACAAAAGTAGCTATGCCCAGCCAATTTCTCTAAAATCTTATCAATGAAGGGCAGAGGAAAGTGGTTTTTGCGAGTGACCTTGTTTAGCTTTTGATAATCAATATAAACAAGCCAACCCGTAGTGGTACAAGTGGGGACAAGGTCATCTTGGTCGCTGGGAACAACCGTGATGTCAGACTTCTTAGGGACAACTTGAGTAGGGCTGGCCCATTGACTATCTGAGATAGGGTATATGATGCCAGCATCAAGCCACTTTACTACTTCGTTCTTCACTACTTCCCTCATATTAGGATTCAGATGACGCTGTGGATCCCTAAAGGATTTTGTTCCATCCTCACAATAAATCCTATGCATACAAACTGAAGGGTCAATACCCTTAAGATCAGCCAAGGACCAACCAATGGCGGCCTTGTACTTAGAAAGAACTTCCAAAAGTTGAGCCACTTGCCTGGACGAAAGGTCAGATGAGATAATAACAGGCAATGTCTCTCCTTTCCCTAAAAATGCATACTTAAGGGTGGAAGGGAGAGGTTTAAGCTCCAACTTTGGAGAGGATATTAGAGAAGAAGGTTGGGGAGATGCAGCTAAAGGGGGGAGAGACTCAATCCTAACTGTCCAAGGTGGCCATCCTAAAGAGGGTGAGGCATCTAGCAAGGTATTCGCCTCTTCAGTATATGCCTCAGACTCATCCCCAAACATTACATAGTATTGCAAAGGGTTATCAATAAGTAGGTGAGAACTGTGATCAACCACAACTTCATCTAATAAATCCAATGCAAAGCACTCTTCCTCTCTAATGGAACCTAAGGATACATTGAAGATGTTGAGCCTAAGCTTCTTATTCCCAAAAGAGATGTCCATGGCACCCGATCTACAATTTATACAAGTATTTGCAGTAGCTAAGTAGGGGCGCCTTAAAATGATAGGGGGAAGCTTGGCTATGGTGGCTGTATCCATATCAAGGACAAGGAAGTCCACAAGAAAGTACAACTCATCCACCTTCACTAAAACATCCTCTAGCAATACACGAAGTGTCTTGACTGAACGATCAGCCAACTAAAGGATGATCTCAGTGGGTTGTAAATCTCCTAAGCCAAATCTATCATATACCGAACCAGGTAAAATATTCACACTAGCTCCTAAATCAAGTAGTGCCCTACTAATGGAAAGATCTCCAATGATGCAAGAAATAAGAGGTGCACCTAGATCCTTAAGCTTAGGGGGTAGGTGGCTGGAAATTACAGAGCTAACCTGTTCAGTCAAATGGATGGTCTTAGGGATTTGAGTTCTCAACTTACACTTCTGGGTGCAGAGGTCTTTTAAAAATTTAGTGTAAGCAGGAACTTGCTTGAAAGCATCCAAAAGGGGAAGATTGATGCGAACTTGTTGGAATAAGTCAATCATCTCTTGCATCTTTGTGCTCTTTTTATCCAGAAAGGCTAGGGATGGTGTCTGAAGGGCTTGGGGAGTATGTGAGTGTAGCAGTTGTGTGTTTTGCTCGAGTCCACTTAATGCTTTTAGCATCTTCTCCTCAAAGGATTGATTCCATTGGGGTTGAGGATATGGTGGTTGTCCACCCCTATAAGCATTGGATTGAACATTAAATGGTGGCCAATATGGTGGGTTTGGAGGATTATTAGGTAATTAGTTTCTTCATGAAAATTTTGGGTGATTTTGCCATCCCGGGTTATAAGTATTGGAAAAAGGATCATTATCCGGTTTAGGAAAACTTTGAGCCACTTGTACCTATTCCTAAACAAACTCAGGGTAGTGTGCAGTCGAAGGGCAGTCCATCACATAATGACTAGGGCTAGCACATAAGGCACAAGCTTCAGTCTGATTAGATGGAGAAAAACTCATTGGGAAAGGGGACATAGAATTCTGTCCTACAGACATCAAATAATCCAATTTCTTGGATAGTATATCAACCTTAGGGGTCATCTCTACAATTGGATTGATCTCAAAGAGACCACCCTTCTTTGGTTGCCCTGTGTGTGGAATATTAGTTCGAGAGGCTGAAGCATCATGTTGGGAATTCTCACTAAGAGTTTCAAAAAGATCTCACGCTTCGGTCTCATTCTTGTGCATAAATGTTCCACCATAAGAGGAGTCCACCATCTGCCTATATCGGTCATGGAGACCATCATAAAAACACTGGACTAACTGTCATTTTGGGATAGCATGGTGGGAGCACTTTTGAAGTAATTCCTTAAGTCTTTCCCACACTTCATGAAATTGCTCGCCCTCTAATTGGGGAAAATTGGTAATAGCTCGCCTAAGGCTCTTAGTCCAACCAATGGGAAAGAATTTTTTCAAAAATTCCTGCTGCATCCTCGCTCATGTAAAAATCCTAACGGAGTCTAGGGAATGAAGCCAGTGTTTGGCTTTGTCCTTTAAAGAGAATGGGAACAGAAGCAACTTTAGGGCATCTTCAGAGAGGTTTTGGATTTTGATTGTAGAGCATACATCTAAGAATTCATTAAAATGTATTAAGGCTCCTCATTAGCAAGTCCATAATAGGATGGTAACATTTGTATGATGTTGGACTTGATCTCATATTGAGCGGCCTGAATGGCAGGCAACTGAATACAAGATGCAGGAGTATAGGCACTTGGAGTGAAGTGCTCACTCAGTAGCCGTCTTGGCTGATCCTCGTCACCCATTTTATTACTATCCTTAAATCTAGCCAAAGATTGCTCTATTTCTAGGTCAAGGGTAGTCAGGTTGGAGTGCAAAGAATGCCGACCATGCATAAAACAAACAACTAGTTGAACGTGCTAACTAATCAACAAAATTAAAACTAATAAAATAGAAAAGCAATTAATTTAAAATTAAACGAAAATACTTACTTGGTGATGCCAGTTGCACAAATCTACTGTCGCTTGAACGTGCCACTCCAGATGAACGATTGTAGAAGTACACTTATGATCTTAAAGGGATGGGGAAATAAAATTAAACCTAAACAATCCAATCTAATACTTGAAATAAAAATTACATAAGATAAACCCTAATTACATGAAATCTAGGAACTAAAACCAAAACTAGGAAGAGTAAACCAAAAGAACAATTTCTTCCTAGCTCTATCTACTAGGCTGCCTGTAAAAACAAAATGAACATTAGTTGGACTGAACTAAAATTAAACTAATGAAGAGATTAAAAAGAAAAATTATGAAATTAAACTAAAATAAAATAACAAAAAATAAGTAAATCAATCTTAGCAACCGTGCTTCAATTCCTCGGTAACAGTGCTAAAATTTGATCGTATAGTTAAGTGATTAAAAATAAATCCTAAAACTACAACTAGCAATATAGTGGTAAGAAAGGGATCGAACTACGGGGAACTGGAAGGCTGAATTAACTAAGATAATAAGATGGAACTGGTGGAATTTAAATCGCAATAAATCTGAATTAAGCTAAGAATAAAAGAAACAAAACTAAATTAACAAGGATATGAAATTATGGGAAGAAGGCTATCTTTAGGGTTCGAATTCCCAATGGAATTATTATTCAATTCTGATGCATGCTTCGGTTTATTACAACCACAGGTCTAATAACACCACAGAATGTAGGGTTTCTCCTAGGTATGGATTATCTTGACGAGTACTATCGTCCTTTGCTTAAGGTCTTGGTACGACTAGTTCGTTCAACTATAATCCATCATTGGTACAACCACATAAGAAAAGAATACTATTGCTCGAATGAAAGAATAATGAATCACAAAATCAAAATTCTTCAACTAAGTACATCAATTAAAAATCATCCAAGTAGGGATGGGGTCTCAACATCAAGCAATTAAGAATGCAAACCAGAATTTTAAACAACAACTACCATTGGTTCATCTACACCTAAATATAGAGAATACTTAGCCACTCATGGCGCTAAGAGACAGGGGGCAACAATGGTGATGACGATCTTCTATGGAACACAATGCACAAGTGAATGGTGATGCAATGTTGATAGAGGTAGCAGCTGTAGAGACGATGGTGTGGCAACTAACGATGGTGTTGATCTCTGCGCAATGATGTCCAAAAAAACTTGTGGAGGAGAAAGGAATTGGAAGACAAAAAATTCTCCAACGATGGAAGGGTCTGCTCCCCTTAAAAAGGAAATAATAATGGCAAAAGAAAAAAGAGAGCGTGAGAGATGGAGAGAAAATCGAGAGAAAGAGAGAGTTTGTGAGGGAAATGGGACAACGTCCAAGAGAGAAAGTGGCGATGGGATTTTTGGATTTTTAGGAGAGAGGGGAGAGAGCCGTGGGCAGCAATTAGGAAAGGAATGGGATTTAAGGAAAAGAGATAGGAGAAAGATCACGTGGAAGGAGTTTAAAAGGAATGGGAGAGAGATATGGTGGGAGAAATACTAATTAGGAAAGAGAAATTTTAGGAATGAGAGAAGAAATAGGAGAGATAAATAAAGAGAGATTTTAGGGAGAGGTTTTAGGAGATATAGGAGAATGTGGGCAGCACATGGCTTCTCTCTTCTCTTCAAACTCCAATTCCCCTTTTCGTCCCTACACTTAAAATTATTTCCTTTTTACATTTTTCTCCTTCAAAACTTCTAAAATTACATCTGGCCCACAAAATTAAGCTCAACTTTGCTTGCATCATCATCATACAAAATGACCAATATACCTCTGAGACCAAATTCGGTGGAGCTAGGTGGGGACCACCCCCTGAATTTGAAAATACAAGAGGTCTTCATTGGGCCGGGCTTGAGTAGCATTGAACTCCTCCAACTTGGTTTTCTCAATTTAGACTCCGAAAATGCCCTTGTCATCCAATGTTTCCAATATGCCAAAAATACCCATGTACCTTGAAAATACAGAAAAGTACCTGAATAGCTCCATTCTAAGCAGATAAAAATGCAGAATTAAATGGAATAATTTCACACATAAATGTGCTCATCTGCCGCGCAATGTGTGGCACTGCCTTGTGGGGCCACAGTCGTGGAGCTACCTTGCAGGGTCCCCCGTCATTTGCATATTCGAAGTTTGTGGGAGAGGGGGGGCACCCTTAGAGCTCCAATTTTCCAATTTTTTCCTTGTTTCCTTATTCCGGGGCCCTGCCCTAGCCCGATTTCTAGCCTTCGAGCCTCATCCTCCTGTCCGAAGTTCGGGCTATCCAATTCCGGCTTCCCCGACCACTTTCGCCCAAATCTTAGAAACCTCCCGTGGTGTAGCCACTCTGTCCGGCATTTGAGCCCCTAGTTTCCAAAACCTTGGAACTCCGTTATTTTGTCTGAGATCCTAAGATTCGACACTCGCAAATCGTTACTCTATCCGACGAAGGGATAAAGCCAGTCTTTTGCCTCCACCAATGCTGGGGGACATTGCACATCTTGCATAATTGCATTTGTTTAAAGCGTACAGGTATACATTTCCTCCGTTAACTTTTAATACCTGCACAATGTAGTCCTTTCAAATATTTTTGTGTAGTGTACAGTAGTTACTGTGACATAGTTTAATTTAACTAAATAGTTTATGCATCATTATTTAGCCATACATGTGGGTATAGGACATTCATAAAGGGAGAATATTCAAAAATCAGCATCTAGTAGAAAGACCGATTTATCTGGGCGAGGTGGGTGCCTAACACCTTCCCACTCTCATAACTTGACCACTTACCCCCAAATCTTTGAGAAGACCAACCAAAGTTTCATAGCCCTTCTAGGGCTACATCAATGGGTCCTAGGCCCTAATCCTAGGTGGCGATTCCATTTTTGTAATTATTGTATGAACCCCATCCTCCTGATAATCATTATCGCTGAGAAGATGCATTCCTTCTCTCTCCAACAAGAAAAGTGACAACCCCCTTCCGCACGATGCGCCAAAAGTAACGAATCCTCACACAAGTCCTATATCGTCCCTCTCATCGGTAGAGAGTGATCAAGTGGGTCGGATTAGGAATGTCATTCCCACAAACGGCACCAATTTATTTTGTCAAGAAACCTTTGGTGGGTCCTCCGAAGGGTAGGACCTGCACAACGTGACAAATAGACAAGGGAGATGAATGTCAGTGGGCCCCCGATGGGGGACTCTTCGATGCCTAAGTTAGGTCTCTCTAGCAAATAAATGATTCAAGAGTGTAATCCCCCTACATGGGGTGTTTCCTTCCACTTTAAAGGGTTGAGTCCCTTCTTGGCCGCATGGTAATCGTAGAGGTCTTGATTTGACCAATGGTTGAGCCCCCCTTGTTGTCAGGAGGTGGAGTGCTCTTTTCATGGAGATATGGAGAGTCCCTATCTGATAAGGCCTCCCGCTTGCCTGGCAGCCAGCAGCATTTAATGCTCATTAATGTTATAGAGGAGTAAATAGTGATTTCCTTTGTTGGATAACCATACTTAGAGGTTGATGATGTGCCAAAGCCTCTGTTGCATAAACACACTTAGTGGGTGGCGACGTGCTAAGGCCTTGACTTCAATAACCATACTTAGTGGGTAATGAGGCGCTTGAGTAGGTAGACTGGCTTTAAGCAGGCTAGCTGACCTAGTAGATGCGTTAACTTCTTCTCTCTTCTTTGAGCGGATATTTTAACCTTATGGGCGGACCTTGTGCGGGCATGGTTTACCCGATTTGTTCACTTGGACTCTTGTTGATGCCATGTGTCATACCCTTTATTGGCTGACCAATATATGGTATAACAATTATTTTAAGAGAATCTTCGAATCCCAACATCTAGCACAAAGACCGGCTCATCTAGATAGAGCGGGGTGCATAAAACCTTCCCATCTTTATAACATGACCTCTTACCCATTCTCTTTCCAGGTCATGTGGAATCAATCGTAACTCTATCCTTTGACTAGTGAAATATACTCCTTTTTTATTTATCTTCTAATTTGATCTTTAAAGTAAAGCAAGATAGAAATAAAATGTTCAAATAAGAAGACACAAGATTTATAGTGGTTCGGCTAACCTGGCCTACATCCACTCCTCTGAACCATGAGAGAAATTCACTAGTATCTTCCTTTCAATACAATAGGTGGGAAGAACACATTTACAATCTTTTTCACAGAATGAGAAGATCCTAAATCTTTTCACAGGATAAGAGAATTCTAACTCTTTTTACCAAGATAAGAGAATCCTAACTCTTTTTATCAGGATAAGAGATTTTTATTAATCTCTTAAGTCTTTGTACTAATCTAAGTACAGTCTAAATTAATATACCAATGTTTTCTCAAATCAAAAGCATAAACAGTAAATATAATGAGAAAAGATAAGGTTTACCTAGGCAAGGAGTGTGACATGTACTCCTTGCAAGTGATGAATGATATGTATATGAATGTAGACGAACTTGACCTTCTTTATAATATCTCTTGACAAGAAATGCATGTGAAGGCCTGAGAATTGAAGTCACTCTTGAATGGACTTGTGGGAGATCACTAGACTTCAATGTAGAAGAGTTTTGAAATAACTTTTCACCTTTCATAAATGTAGTATTTTGGACTGTAATGGATAGGTGAAAAGATCTGACATGTTCTCTATTTATTGGTTCATTAAAGGCTCTAAAAGTATGTGCAAAATGTGCTCTAACGGATCTATTCTTGGTCCATGCAAGTGATGAATGATATGTATATGAATGCAGACAAACTTGACCTTCTTTATAATATCTCTTGATAAGAAATGCATGTGAAGGCCTGAGAATTGAAATCACTCTTGAATGGACTTGTGGGAGATCACTAGACTTCAATGTAGAAGAGTTTTGAAATAACTTTTCACCTTTCATAAATGTAGTATTTTGGATTGTAATGGATAGGTTAAAAGATCTGACATATTCTCTATTTATAGGTTCATTAAAGGCTCTAAAAACATGTGCAAAATATGCTCTAACAGATCTATTCTTCGTCCATCCGGTCGACCGGAAGAATGATCCGGTCGACTGGATAATATAATCGTTGGAGAAATATAGCCGTTAAAGAGTCATTAGAGCAGTATTTTGTCCTGCCAATCGATCATCGATCAACCGATTGTCCGACCGGTTGGTGTTGGGGGACCGGTTAAGGAATCGATTGCTCACTTTGACCAAGTGGTCGATTTGAGCTTTGCAGCCGGTCGACCAGTTGTCCAATCGTTTGGATTTTTAGAGCATTTTGACAGCCTATCTCCGACGGTCTTCGATCCAATCTTTTTCCCAACTTATGCTAAGGACTTCTAAGGTCTTTAAGTCACTTCCTAGAGTCTCTGCATGATGCCAATGTGATTTTATTAATATGCAATTACAAATATGCGAGTGTGTGTCTATGTATGTGCACTCGAATATCTTCATATGGAAAGAAGCTTTAATTTGATTTCTTCAATCTTCAAATGATCTCTTCTGTAATATCTTCTTTGCTTGAGAGTTCAGGTCTTCAAAGTCTTGATCTTCTTTGTGCTTTATGTCTTTTCATTCTTGGCTTGATCTTCTTTATTTCATCATCAAATCTGTTGGCATATTAATATACAGTGGCTTGTGCCAACTTGTTTGTTATCATCAAAACAATCATAGAGGGAGGGAAGCGTATTCCCAACATCCTTTCCCTTTATGAGGACCTCAGTTTTTCCTACTTTGTTTTTTAAAGGATCCATGTAGCCAACCCCATTTAGTTGGGATAAGGTTGGGTTGTTGTTGTTGTTGTTGTTATTGTGCTGCTCATTCAAAAGAAGGGAAAGAATGTTTGCATGTTCTTATAAATTTTCATGTTATATTTACTTTTCCTTTCTCCCTTTTTCTTTTTGTTCTCTTGGAATTAGCTTGGTCTATCTTTTCTATATGGTAATTCTCTCACCTAACCTGCTATTTTCCGCCTCCCAAAGCAGGATTTAGATCTGTTATACCAAAGATGAGGGCTGCCTCAAACTCATAAACCTATCTAACTCAACTAAGGCTAATATCATTTGATTTTGTGATTTTGTTTCATTGGAAACAAATGATGTAACACCCACACCCTACGTAGACCTACCTTGCACCATTGGTGAGTGATCCAAACCATGAGTTCCAACCAATTGAGGGAAGACCTTAACCTACCTTGACAGCCCCTATGTGTCTTAGGGTGGGAACATAACCGAGGGTGAAGCCCACGGCCTTACTTGGCCTGAAATGGGATCACTGGCTAACAATGTGGCCAATATTAAACTTTACAGCTGTATCAGCCGCCTAGGGGAGCGGCAGATCCCCATCTGCCTCCTAGCCTTTAAATGCTTTAAAACAACATCTGTGCTGTGGGATCCACTTGGCCTTGATGTAAACCTAATCTGTGGTAACCTTAGATGTTGTGGGACACTCTCATGCCCTCTCATAATTTGTTTACATGGCCAAAATGTAAAAAAAAAAAAAAAAAAAACACTTTTAAGTTGGGGTTTCCATAGACCAACCAAACAGGCCTCCTCTAAAAACCCATTTCTCTCAACCTCACTACCAAATTAGTGGGAAGGACTTGAAAATGGAGAAAAAGGGGGGAGGAGGGGAGTGCAGGTGGTTCACTTCCTCTTGCCTTACATCACCAAGGTTTGCTTAGTTCTTCCTCTTTCTTTCAATTCCTCCATTAATAGTTATTGATTTGGGGATTTTGGGGGGGGGGGGGATTTGATTGGGAATCCTAGTATACCTCTGTAGTTAACCTAATTAGTGTTCTATTTGGAGTTCTAAACTCCATTCTACCCTCTCCAGCTCAAGGTATGCAAAACCCCATAAACCATTGATGGTTCTTGATTAAATTGGGTTTCCAAACATTGAAACCATTTCCAAATCCCTCCCCATCAATTGGAAGTGTTCTCTGAGTGTAATAGACTCAATGGAAGGTGTAGGGATTGATTCCCGAGCTGCCTTGATGCTTGGGATGACCTACAACCAAGCCAAGCTAAAAATACATCAAATCTGGCTTCGGGCGGTAGATCACCATTAGTCACCCCATCTGCTGCCCCTGCCCATTTTGTGCACTGCTGCACCTAAAGCATGCCCTTTGTGCCCTTATTCATCTCTAGCCCTTTTGGGCCAAACCAATAGTTAAATGAAGGACATTTTTGGGGTATTTTCTTGGGGTATTTATAATTAATTCACTCTTGTACAGTTTATTACTTAGGACAAACTGAAACCCCCGATGAGGTCGTACAGGTACCCTTTGGAATCAAATTGCAGAATTGATTCACCAAGTCTAATAGACTAGGTAAGTGGATTAAATTAATTTAATTTAAGGAGTGTTTCTGAATCTTTTAGTCTTATGTGCCACATTCATGCATTGTTGTTGATTGAATGCTTTACTATGCATGTCTAGGCAGTTTAACTAAATAGCCATTATGCTGGCTTGATACAGACTGGTCTGATAATGGAACTGATTTTTTTTAAGTTGGATATATACAGATTACATTTCATTCGATTGGGTTCAAATTCATGATTTTTAGCATAAAACTGGATCAAAAACATTTCATTCAATTCGATTCAAATTCACGATTTGTAGCATAAAACTGGATCAAAAACATTTCATTCAATTCAGTTTAAATTCACGATTTTTAGCATAAAACTGGATCAAAATGAACAACTAAAATTTCAATCTTCAAAACCAAAACCCAACCAAAAAATTTCGTTGGATTCTGTTCGGTTTAAAACCAATAATGAGAGACCCACATTTTGTGACATGTGCCAATAAAAAACTGGCATGTAGAGAATTAGAATATTCTCTTTTTTTGTACATCAATAGTGAGCGTCAAGGCTCACAAGCAGGGGGTTCCAGTTGAATTTTTATCCGCTGCTGTGCATGTACAGCAGCGCTGCTGTGTCGTGCTGCTGCTGCGCCGCACAATGGCACATCAGCGGATAAAGGTTCAGCTTGGTGTGCCAAACGCTAGTTCGTTGATCCTTTTGGCATTTTTGCACGCCTCTAGCGCGGATTCTTTCTCTTCCTCGCACGCACGCGGGATCGCGTCTTCTGCTGAAACATTACGCCAGTAATGGAAGACTCTGGCGGCGTTGATGGGGGAGTAAGAACTGCTCGGCTTCTCTCTCGTGAGAGCGTCAAGGCACTCGTCGATTCTGTTGAAGCTTTTCTCTTCGATTGCGATGGTTAGAAAGCATATTTTAACAGTCTATGTTTTTCAATTTCCGGTCACAGATTTTGGTATTTAATTGTCGATTTCATTATAAATCATAATCAGGTGTCATTTGGAAGGGTGATAAGCTCATCGATGGCGTCGCGCAGACATTAGAGATGCTTCGATCCATGGTATTTCATTCTCTTTCTTGTCCCCTCTATGTTCTTCATAAAAATCTGTTTCCTGTTGAATAAGCTAATTTTCAGCTGATCTTCGAATCTATTGCTACGATTGTTGAATTCTGCAGGGGAAGAAGCTGGTATTTGTGACGAACAACGCAACCAAGTCTAGAAAACAATATTCAAAGAAGTTCCATTCGCTGGGACTTGCAGTAAGCGAGGTCTGCTTTAGTAGTGAGAGAATGTAAATTGTTTCAATCGCATTGCCTCCTCTCTATATATCCCCGGTGTTTGACCTTTGAATTTATTGCTATTTATTGCTAGGATGAAATTTTTTCGTCGTCCTATGCGGCTGCTATGTTCTTGAAAACCAATAATTTCCCTCCAGAGAAAAAGGTGAGGCCTGCTCTCACCTTTTCCTGTTTCATTGCAGAAGGGTTTTCATCTGTCCACTTAATAGTTTGTTGCTTTTTGCGAATCCATTTCAGAATTTGAAATATTAGCAGAAATTTTATTCTTATACGTGGTAAGGGACTGATCAATTTCTGCATTGACTTGAAGCTGGTGATGATGTGGGTTGTAGATGACTCTGCGTTTTTCCTGCTTGTTTTGAGCTAAATTCCTTCTGTGCCTTTGCAGGTTTATGTGATAGGTGAGGAAGGCTTATTGGAAGAGCTGGAGCTTGCTGGTTTTACTGTTCTTGGTGGCCCTGTAAGGCTTTGCTCTACATAGGAGTATACCACTGAATGATTAGCGACCTTTGGCTATCATTTTACTTGTATATTTCATTCTCTTTTTGTTCCCCTAAAAACAAATTTTTAGCGACTTCAGAACAACATTTGAGAGAGAGAGAGTCGAGGTTAATTTGCTTTTTCTCCTATTTCTCTTCCTCTTCCCACAATGCAAAACCAGTTGAACATGCTAACCAAAAACACTGAAAGAACATAAAATGTACTCAAGTAAACCCTAGATGATTCACCTTATATGATTCTTCCCATTGTTACCCAACTCAACCGTAAAGGAAAGGACATGTCATAGCAAATTCATGTGTAATAATTGAGGCCCTGAGATGTTGAAACTCCATTTCCCCCAACTTTCATTTAAAATATGAAAGGATTGAATAAATAGCCCTAAGTTTTAGAACCACAAAACCATCTACCATTTTGTTAATCAATACAAAGTTACTTTTAAAAACCATCAGCCTCATCCATTTCTGCAGATTGATCAATTGATACCAATCAAACGATGTCTTTTTCATTTTGTAAAACCTCCTTCCAACATTAGAAAGAAAGAGAGTGTGGAAGGAGGGCTATCGGGGATGGAGGCATGAAAGTTTTATAGTCTTTGTAAATGTGAGTTGCAAACAGAAAACAGATCCGTCCTAAACTAGCATAATGGACCATGCCCTTGGGCAGCCCCAAAGTAGTTGGATTGAAACTTCTTGCTGGAGTTATTGTATTGGCCTTTCTTAGCTGAAAGAAAACAAACCCTATGACTAAGGTTTTTCCTCTTTGGGTTTTCAAAATTCAAGAGACCCAACTGCACTCAATTCTTGATTTGGTCAAATGTGCTCATCTGGATCCTGATTTTGCATTCAGATTTTATATACTGCATTGATCTGTTTGGAAGCTTGAATTTCATATAGTTAGATAGTTTCAAATTTGTGTTTTCATTAGATTGGAGATATATCCTACTGCAGGAGGATGGGAACAAGAGAGTAGTGCTGGAGTCCAACTTCCTATTTGAACATGATAAGAGTGTAATGTATCATTAAAACCATCTCCTTTCAATCATTTTACTTATGGGCATCTGGAATCATGTGGGATGAAATCACTCTGTAGCATTAACTTGCAAGGTGTATCATCCAAAATGGAATCATACAAGTGATTTCCATTTTAGGATTTGAAAAAATGAATCTATTTCTACTTCTTATACTATTTAATCTGTGACTGAAATCATGCATTCAAATGTGTAAAAAAAAAATTGAATGATTTCACTCCATGTGGTTTCTAAATGCACCCTCAGTATATCTTCTCAATAATAATATAGCAGTTTCTTTTCCCAGGTTGGAGCGGTTGTAGTTGGACTTGACCACTATATCAACTATTACAAGCTTATGTAAGATTTTTTATTTTATTGTTCCTTTCCTCCCATCTTAGTTTAGGTGGCAATCTTCGGAGCAACATATCAAGGATTAAAGAATCCTCCCACTAGCACAGGAAGTAAACTCCGACATGGGTCAAGTGGCTCTCTGTTGAGGGCACAAAAGGGTGGTCTGAAACATTGTTTGGCTGGGTGTTGTAGTAAGAAATGAACTTGATAAGATGAGCCTAACCTTCTAATCTTAGGTCCTCCCATAAGAGTCTGGTCAGGAGAAGGATGTGAATTTAATTTCCACCCAGATTCACAGCTTCAACAATTGCTTCCAACAGCTTCTATGTGCTTCAGCGTTCTCTTGTAGCTGCAAAACACAGCCTTTCTGTTTTTGTCAAACAAACTCAAAATGCAAAAACTAAGGAGACGTTGTACTCAAATGGATTGACTTGCTAACTTCATAATGGAAATTTTAGTGTGTAGTCTGGAATACATGAGGTATTAGAGGGAAGGATTCCCCAACTGAGCATCCAGAAGGCTATATACCATGGCAATCTTCTTGAAACATCATTAGAAACCCTGAAGGAAGAAATATACATGCATAAATATGGGGAATTAACACAAAAATCTGAATTTCAACAGTATACCAGACAATATAGGCATTTGTTCCCTGTAAACCTATCTTGAGAAGACGCAGCAACATTTCCGTATATATAGTAGTAACCATTTGAGCTGGCAGGTATGGAACCTTGTGCATCCGTGAGAATCCTGGTTGCCTTTTCATTGCTACCAATTGTGACGCAGTGGGCCACATGACTAATTTGCAAGAATGGCCAGGTATTTCATAACTATGAACATTTCCTCAAATGAAATTCAGCTTTTTGAGCACTTTAGATGAAAATTTCAGATGTAAAATAGTTTTCAGTTTGAGTTTCAGGTGCTGGATGTATGGTTGGTGCAGTGCATGGATCAACTCAAAAGGAACCTATTGTTGTTGGAAAACCATCAACGTTTATGATGAACTTTCTACTAAAGAAGTATGCAGACCGGTCTAATGTTTTTTTTCCTTTTTGTGCATGTTGTGTAGGTGTGTTTTCTTTTTTAAGGGGGGGTTTGGGTGCATAACAGAGAAAATTATGGACTTGAATGCGTCATCTATGAATAGACCTGTCTACCATACTGAAATATGATTTTGATCTCATTATTCAGGGCCATTTATTTAATGGAAACTTTTTGGATAATCACATCTGAAATTGAGATCATAAGGTTTTAAATTGATGAGTTCGTTGAGCATGTAGTATGGAGTGTAGCCAAGTAAAAACTATTGACGATGATAGGCCTTGATCCCTTGTATAACATTACTATATACATTAGGAAAAGGATAAATCCAATCTTTTTCTTTTGATTAACTGTGGGCAGATGTAGTTTTGAATAAAATTTTTATACTCAGGACAGAAAAATGTCCCTCAAATGGAATATTTCCTTAGAATAGCAAAATGTCTTATGGAATTTATCATTTCCTATATTTAAAATAAAGGAAAAAGATCTCTACTTGGTGGTGTTTTCTGCGTCCTCTCACAGGGCACCATGAGATGACGCCTCTGCCTCCTTGGCCCAGACACTTGTGTAGAGACCATGCGACCAAGTTGAGATCTCTTGCCCTTAAAATAATGATGTCATGGGATTGATTATATAATTTAAAGAATAGATCATTTACTATGTCAAATTCTGCGTTTCAGATTCCAAATCCCTACCTCCAAAATGTGCATGGTGGGTGATAGACTAGACACTGATATTTTATTTGGACAAAATGCTGGCTGCAAGACCCTCCTTGTTCTTACTGGTACAGTCATGTCCTATATTGCTACTTGTGTATTTATTTTCCTTCTTTGAGGAATTCCAAAAAATTATGGAGAAAACTCATGATATATTGACTCATGATGTTCTTGAAAATTTTCATCATTTGCAGGTGTGACTACTCTACCTGTCCTTGAAGATCCTACAAACAACATTCAGCCAGATTATTACACAGGCAAACTATCTGACTTTCCTGAACTATTGGGACCATGATTGCAACATTTGTCCATTATTTTTGTTAAGATCTCTTTGATATACTTAACTTTACTTCTATATTTTGAATAAGGGTCATAACAGGAGTATGTGGCGTAACCTTCTCACTGTACCATTGTTAAAAGTTGGTTTGGGGAGCTTTGTTACACATATAGATCCACAAAACATATGCACTAATATTATTTCTATACCATCTTGAAGGATGCGATAAATGGTTGAGATCGTGTTATTGGGTTTAACTTTTTCTGGCATCTCCCATTCCTTAATGTGTGATAATATCAAACAAGATCCGAGTAATATTGTGGATTCAGAATGAATCCAAAATTTTGGCAACAGGTGAATGTTTCCGCTAAGTCATGGACCTTTTTGCAAGTTCAAGAAATAAAAAACCAGCCAAGCAAGAAGGCAGGAAATCTGTTCAAAACAAATTCTGTTTCATATGAAACTTTACAGAAATACAAGGTGGAGAGAAAATTTAACTCACAATTTCCTGAACTTTGTAGTTAGTATTGCTAGATTTCCATCAAGTGCAATCAGGTTGATTTCCCTTGGACTTGCTGATAATGATTTTAACATGCAAGGTAACTTGAATTCTCTATTCCAATTGATTAAATAAGGACCAAATTTTTTTGCCATTAAATAATCCAAATCAACTTAAATTGTAAATGTATCAGTCTGGGTCTTCTGTGCTATCTTATTATTTGTTCCGTCAAAACTCTGACAAGTTGGATGACCAAGTAAGTGTAGGTACTTAACTAGACTTTGAATCACCCCAAGGGTTCAGCTCAGTTGGTAAAAGTCCAACTCCTCAAATAAGAGGTCATGAGTTCAAACCACCTTGGGGTCTATCCCCTTCGCCCCGCCCCCCTTTAATACAAGCTCTTAATCCAAAAAAAAAAAAACCTAGTCTTTGAATCATGAGTAATGAGTGACAGAAAAGAAATACAAATTTCGGTTACACAAAATAAAGGGGAAAATGTTGTAGTGATATAAATATTTGATGGGAAATTGCCATGTACCTCCCCTGAGGTATCATGTAATTACAAAAATACCCATCAGTTTTGGAAAATTATGCATGCCCCCTTACTTTTGTAAAAAGTTAACAACTGTACTCATTCCGTTAAATTGGGACTAACAACGTTAGCATTAAAGGGTAAATTGACCAAATTGCCTTTACGAGTTAGGTTTAAAAAAGAGAAAAAACCCAACTCATCTTCCCCAAATTGTTTAGGATTTGAAAAAAAGGAACACATCTCCTCTGCTCTACGATACCTGCAACTCATTTGGGAAAAAAGGGAACACGTTGCCCCCACTGCTACCACCACTACCCTTCTACCACCACCACTATCCCACCACTATTCCACCACCACCACCACCATTTCCATGCCACCATCACTGTGATCGCCACCACTACCTCAACACCACCACGACTAGTGCCACTACCCCGCCGCCACCACCCCCACCACCCTTCCCAAAGAAATATAGAGAATCTATTCTCAAAAATTGAGCTACCAAATGGTTTTTTTTATTCTTGAAATATTTTATATTGATACAACCAAAACAATTTCAATTTTTTGACAAAAAAATCCATTTGTTGACTATTTCATGAAATCAATCTAAAATTGAAATAGAAATCATACCAAATCAAGCTTTAGTGTTGCTCAATTACCACATACTTGTGAATTTCTAGGAACAAATTCTATTTTCAAAGAGTCAACCCAAATTTGCACCATAATTGAACACTCATCAAACATTGGGTATGGGACCTGTCTCTCTATCCTCCTAAATCAGAACCTATAACTTACATTGAACCAAACCCCCACCACCTTTGGATTTCTATACCAATTCCCAATCCACAAACTAGATCATCACTATTTTCATATGGGAGCTTCGACCACATTAGCAAAGAGGGTGGTTGGGAAGCCGTAATTTTATCTAATGTTGCACAAAGAATGTTGCTCGAGGAAAGATCCTCAAACACTGCAACTTTCAAGCTAATCTGGACTAGAAAAGATTATGGAGAACGAAGAACAATCTTTTGTGTTTCTTGATTTCTCTATTGATCAAAGAATGAATTTACATGGATGCAAGGACCCTTATTTATACAGGTTTCTTCCCAATCCCTTCCTTCTGATCTTCCTTGGATCCGCCAGAGGGCTTTCCTTTCTGGTTAAGTGGTCCCCCTATGCTCGGATTAGGAAACCCTTCCACAAAGGGGAATTCTTTCCTCAGATCTCGGGATCCTCGATTTTCTCGCACGTGAATTACGGTTATCAGCCTTTACCCACTCGAAAGTTCTTAACTGACCTTGCTGACGTGTGTCTAGGCTGGTATAACTGTTTCGTTTGTCGTCTCCCTTTTTCTGGTCATGGGACGATTACTTGCAATCCAAGTCGGTCCTCGTGTCGAGCAGGGATTGGGTAGATAAAACATGGTGTATCATTTGCCCCCTACTCCCCTTACCTGGAGTGAGGTATGGGGAGAATTATCCAATCATCATGCACAGAGACATCTTAGCTTGTATGCTCGGTTATCTGCAATCTTTGCCTGTTTATTATGTCTCAATGGTGATCGGTTTTAATGCTTGGCGAAGCCGGGTACTGATCATGATCCATTTTCCTTTTGAATTACATTTCTCATTTGGATGACTTTATCCCTGAGAGTGTTTTATAATTGTGTCGCCATTCGCTGTTGTTCGCACGTGGGTCCGAAATATCTTTCGGATTTCACTTCTTTTGAGGGAAGTTGAGGGGATGTCATAAAGTTTGAATTTAAATTTTTTGCTTTCCCAGTGTTTTCCTTGTCGAGGTAGCTTACCGCACTCTCGAAACATGCGCTTTCTCTGTTTTCTTTTATATCTTTTCCTTGTATCTTGGCCGTTCAAACAAAATTGTTGGTTGGATCAGGAGCCTTAGTTCTTTACCCCCAAGGGTATAAAGGGTTCTAACTTCATGTGGCTTTTCTTCTTCATCGTCTTCAAGTTTCCTTGCTTGAAAATCTCTCGACTTTCTAACTTCACTCCATCTTTGAAGCTACCCCACTCCGTGTCTCTTCTTTCTCCAGCTGCATCACTTTTGGTCAAGTAAGTTCCTTTTCCTTTATTTCTTCAATTGATTTCTTATTCCTCACTCTCTTTTCTTTTTATTTTGAGAGATGACGAAGTCTAAGAAAACCCTGGTTCCTGAGCCCAACCGGGAGGTAGATTCCCTGTTAAAAGAAGCTGAAGAGTTATACCATGGGGAAGTTGTTAGGAGAACCAGGGGGTTCCTCCTAGGTCATCCGTGGAGGGTGCCGTGGTTCCTAGGGCTTCTATTTTAGTTCAACAGAGCACATCTAGTGCTTCCGCCTGTACTTCCAGTCGTGCCTCCCCCCAAAAATCCTTGGCTTCCCATGGGAAAAAGGCTTGTCATATCCGCCAACCCCAACTTGATCCTACCATAGGGAAAGGGGTGGATGAGATTCCCTCCGCATTGTCGGTGTCTGACCTTGTGGAGATCTGAGAAATTTATTCGATCCCGGAGTCTGTTGATCTTAAGGTTGCCTCTCCTGAGGGCAGATTGAATATTGAGCATCCTAATGAGGTTGGTCTCATCCGGGATGCTTTTGAGGTTGGGCTCCGCTATCCTCTTCCGGTATCGTTTATTGTCTCCTTAAACATTACGGAGTTGCCCCCAGCTAATTGGTCCTGAACTGCTGGAGATGTGTCGGAGCCTTCATAGTTAGATGTACTCGGTGAGGGAGACGTCCCTCTCCTGCTTTGTTCATTAGGTGTTTCCTATTGAACTCGAATAGTGGTCGCCCCGGCTGGTATTACTTTCGTCAGCGCGACATTCCTATTATGGGAAGAATCCCCACCTCCATCCATGGTTGAAAATAGAGATTCTTTTGGGCTTCATATGTGGGACCCAGGTTTCCTAATATATGGGGTTTCTTCCCTGCACTTGTCTTGAAGCGCTCTTACTTTGGTGTGTCGACTGCCATTGTCTCTATGACTACACCGGGTGCCTATTTTTGGATGACTTTCCACTTTGTGAAGTCGCTTTCAGCTCCGATCTTCAATCGACATTTGCCCTTACAGCTTCGACCTTCAATCGACACACAGTGTCTTTTGGTGTTCCAAGTTGGTGGGCTACCTCTCTGAATGGTGTGCCCTTGCCAATGCTTGGGGAAGTCATGCTATCACAGAGAGGATGGGAGTTTTGAGGGGGCTGTTTCCTGCCTTCCCTAACCTCCTCGAAGTTCGAGGATGGGAGATTTTGCACAAGCAGTGCGTTGGAGGGCCTAAACCGGCGTCTTTCTTGTCATCTTCAACCTCCTTGTCTCTGACAGGCTTATGAGGTCGCCTATGGGATTCATTCTGTCTTCAGAGGAGCTTAAAGATGCTGGTATGGTGATTCCCATTTGGCGAGGCAGTCCCTCAAGGCTTCTCGGGGTCGCTTTGGGCCACGGTGTATTGCATCATAAATGTCGGGGCAGATCATAATCGACCTGGCGTTCTGGTTATGGCTACACTTGTCTCACGTTCTTGGCCCCTGCACCCCATATCCCTCAGATCTCCTTTATGGAGAGTCAAGTCAAAGTTCCGCGTGCTTGTGGTTTAGGCGCATCTCGTTATTGTTTCATTTCCGTTGCACAGGAGAGGCGTTCACCTGCAGTCGAGCACGTTCTATATCTTGTACATTTTATTTGTAAAAATAATCATGTATCTGTTGTATACCTCGGTATTTGTCAATAAAGAACTTTCTGCTACTTGACTTGTTGCTTCTGTTTTTCTTTTACTTTTGTTCTTTTTGTCAAAACTTCTCGACGTGGTCGGCCGATCATATCATCCATA
Organism: Telopea speciosissima; assembly: GCF_018873765.1. NCBI lineage: Eukaryota > Viridiplantae > Streptophyta > Magnoliopsida > Proteales > Proteaceae > Telopea > Telopea speciosissima. The sequence goes on along the minus strand of NC_057924.1, from coordinate 35,233,216 downwards.
CTAGTGATACTCTCCAACTTATGATCGGCACACCTGTTAACTTTGAAATGCCACCATGGTGCAACTTGCAATTGTGATCGGAAGGTCGCTGATTGTTTTTGTGGAATGCCACTATGGTGCAAGTCACCATTATGATCAAATGATCATGAATCTTTTTTGTGGAACGCCACTATGGTGCAACTCACCATTATGGTCGGATGACCATGGATTATTTTTTTAGAACGCCATTATGGTGCAACTCACCATTATGGTCGGATGACCGTGGATTTTTTGTGAAACGCCACTATGATGCAACTCACCATTATGGTCAGATGACCATGGATTTTTTGTGGAACGCCACTATGGTGCAACTCACCATTATGGTCAGATGACCATGGATTTTTTGTGAAACGCCACTATGGTGCAACTCACCATTATGGTCAGATGACCATGGATTTTTTATGGAATGCCACTATGGTGCAACTCACCATTATGGTTGGATGACCATGAATTTTTTGTAGAACGCCACTATGTCACCATTATGGTTGAATGACCATGGATTCTTTTGTGGAACGCCACTATCGTGCAACTCTTTATGCAACTCATTATTATGGTCAGGTGACCATGGATCTTTTTGTGGAACGCCACTATGGTGGAACTCACCATTATGGTCGGGTGACCATGGATCTTTTTGTACATCATTGATAATAACATGTAAGATTTACTTATGAAAATGAATCATGGCTCCCCAAAAATGATAAACAAATATTGATGTCTTTATTGATCGTTGTAATACGAGCATGTAATAATACGAGCCCAAGTTGATTTAAAACAAACGAGGACTAACCTTTATTGATAGAATTTTTTCAAATTTTTTGAATTCCAAGATCGTGATATGGGTATCCCCTCCAAAGTCTCCAAATGGTAAGCTCATTGTGCTACTTGTTTGGAGATTTTGTATGGTCCTTTGGGCGCTAACTTTCCCATGGCTCTCGGATCAGAGGCTTCTACTTTGCGAAGTACAAGGTCTCCTTGATGATACATTCTTAGTTTTACCTTTGCATTATAATGATGTGTTGTCCGTTGTTGGTGCGCGGCATTCCTTACACGTGCTGTTTCTCATATTTCCTCCAACAAGTCCAAATTTGCTCTTAGTTCCTCCGCATTAGCTTCTTGATCATAGAGTTGTACCCTCAGTGAACATTCTCCTATTTTCACAAGGATCACTGCCTTAGTTCCATATGTTAACAAAAATGGTGTTTCGCCTGTTGTGAGTCTTGTGGTTGTTCAGTACGCCCATAGAATGCTCAACAGCACCTCGACCCATAACCCTTTGGCTGTTTCCAACTTCTTTTTTATCCCATCCAGTAGGATTTTGTTCATGGCTTTTGCCAGGCCGTTAGATTGGGGATATGCCACTGAGGTCTTACGTAGCTAAATTTCATACTGATCACTGAATTCCTTACACTTTTGCTCAAATTGCTTTCCATTATCCGCGATAAGTGTTCTCGGAATGCCATATCGGTATATGACGAAATAGAGGAAGAACCTCCACACCGTCGCAGCTGATATTATTGCCAAGGCCTCTGCCTCTACCCATTTGGTCCTGCAATCCAACATACACATTCATCTCACTAATGTAGCCACAATTATAGTTTAAATATGCAAGTATGAAGAATGCATGTAAAATGACATAGAAGGCATGTTATAATGTCAAACAATCCCAAATTAAATCGAAACCCAAACCCACTCACCGATTGACTTACGAATCAAGATTTAGGTTTGTCAGCCGATATCCTTTTAGTATGCTTGCCGTACGAGTATTGTTGCCTAGGGAGGTGTGAAAGGAGACTAGCAACAGTTGATGGGGTCCCAAGGGGATCCCCTTAGGGTTGCCTAAGGTTGTGCCCTTTTAGAACAGGAACGGTTGTACCGACGGTTGCATCATAAACTGCGACCGCCTAAGTATAAACTCTTGGGTGTCTTACGGTTGCATATTACTGAGCGACCGGCCTTGCAAGCGCCTACCTACAGAGTCTAATGGTTGCACAACCAGTTGCAACCAATCTTTCGATCGTCCAAAGTAAGTTATTGAGGCCCAACGGTTACACGGGCGATTGTAACAGCAACTTGCAATCGGCCATTCGACCGCCCAAGGTTAAACCAAAAATTTGATGGTCATTACCTCTACACTTCATTCCACATGAATTTTAATGTCTCAAAGACTTGTGGAGGGTGTCCTAGAGTCTCCTAGGCTTCCAAATACATGACCAAACTAAAGGTTAGGAGAAATTAAAGGATGTAAAGCTCCTTAGCCAAAATTAGGGCTTTTAAGGTTTGAAACCCTAAGTTACAACATGTAAAGTTGATGAGGGGTGTCAAGGGCGTTAAGAGGGTGGCATTGCCCTCTAAATTGGTCTAGGTTTAAGTCCAAGATCATATCTTGGGTTCCAAATGGATCCCTAGGTTATTCCCAACCTAAGCATTTCCCTAAAACAAAAAATAAGAGGATGAGAAGGAGGGTGTTCATGGACCTACCTTGTTCAATGGTGCCCAATGGATGCCCTCCAAGTGGGGTCCGAGCTCCCTTCCAATCTCTCTCCCTCTTCTTCCTTCCCTTCTCCTTAACTTCAACGGTTATTGGTTGGTGAGTGGTAGTAATGACCAATGAATAGTCTACCACCTCTATTTATAGTAAGGCCTAGTTTAGGGCATGTTTGGCTAAGACCCTAGTATTTTAAAACCCATTTAAGTTTAAGTTGGGCCTTGTGGGCCCACACTCTTGGCCCCACTAGGTAAGGAAAGATGAGGGGTCAAGTCCACCATGTCGGGGATGCTAATCCTGTGCTCAGAACACGGGACAAGTGGGTACCATACGATATCCATTTGAAAGGAGGTTAAACATCACTGGCGGTTGCAAGCCCAGTTGCATCAGCAACCTTGTAACCTCCCTTTCAACCACCCCTAGAGAAAAGGGCTTTTCACAAGGCTTTTACTTCCGGGCCTTGGCCCGCACTTCAATAACTTCAAGGAAAGTGTGAACAAGTGATAATTGGAGTTAGAAACTCACCCTTTGTGTGATCCCCTTGCCCATCACGACATGCCTTTCTGAGCCTCAAAGAGTTTCGTCATTTCAAGGCACACTTCCCAATGGCATTGAGGGTCTAGGTGGCAAGACACCGGGTTTTCCTTCTGAAACTCCTCACTTCTACGGCTCATGCTTGGAGGATAGTCGGTGAAATCATCGTCGATAAACTTCCCCCACTCCCGATTGAGGAATCTATCCTTGACGGCCAAACTAGTGTGTTGATCGATGGTTTTATGACTTGGCTTGATGACTATCACACACAACTCACCGACATAGGTGGCAGCTCCATCTACGTGGCACAAAATAAACAAATAAATTATTAGGGTCTCAGGATATGGGTATAACAGCAAGACACCGAATTCTCCTTCTAAACTCCTCACCTCCAGGGCTCATGTTTGGAGGATAGTCTGTGAAATCTTTATCGACAAAATTCTCCCACTCCTGGTTGAGGAATTCATCTTCAATGGCTAGACTAGTGTGCTAATCGATGATTTTGTGACTTGGATTGATGACCATCGCATACAACACACCGACATAGGTGACAGCTTCATCTACATGGCACAAAATAAACAATAAGTTATTAAGGTATCGAGATACGGGTATAACACTTCTAGTTCTATTATGTCCAGGACAAAGAGGAAGATCTTGATAAATTATTAACGAGGGGGCTGCTCGCAGTGTATGGGGATGTATACCTGGCCCCACCGCAATGCACGTTGCGAGCATCTGCACTCCCTAGGCGGGGTATCGGGACTTAGGAGACGAGCCTGATTCTTCGATTACTCACCATTTGGACAATTCCTCGAGGAGAGCGAGCTGTCAAAATGCAACTCCCCGACAAATAAGGGTGTCCAAACCTAGCTCGAACCGTTAACACCGACCGAAACCAACCAAAAAAACCTGAGACCGAACCGAATCAATCCTTATTGGATTGGTTTTGGACTGGGGTCTGACAGGATCGGTTGAACATCGAACTGCACCGGACCAACCGATAACAAATCAAAAACCGAACCGAATGAAATCGATAAGAAAATAATGAGTATAAGGTTATGAATCATTGAATTGATTTCAATATTAGTGAGCAAATTTATGGTTGTACGATAAATTGTTACAAATCAATGAGCATGAGGCTATGAAAATAGGAAAATTGTTTTGTAACAATGCTTGTTCCATTGATCTCCTTTTTAAGTGTGGGGCTAATGAAATATTTTATGTACTTGAAAAGAGAAAGAGAAGAACAGAAGCACAAACCGAACCCAACTTGTTTAAAAAAACCTGGTACCAAACCGAACCCAAACCGATATCAACCCATTATCATTAACCAAAATCGACACGAAACCAAACTAGTGTGGATCTCCTCAAGAGATCAAGGATTGCTCAATGGAAGAGAGATTGAGAGGGCGAACATTATCGCATGCGATGATAAAGGGGTGGAAGGGTTTATATTTTATGTGGAGATCAAGGGATTGAGGGGCAGTGAAGATGGAGGGTAGTGTGAGCAAAGGAGCATGACGGAGGGAGACGAGAATGAGGGGGAGAAGGTGGGACGTTGGAGGTGAGATGGAGGGTAGAGGCTGCGGCTCTTCTAGGCCGCGGGTGGTGGCTCTCTTCAAGGAGCAAAGGGGGGGCGCTCTTCTAGGCGTGGCAGCTCTTCAAGGCTGTCGTGGAAGGCTCTTCAAGGCATGGGGGGCAATCACAGCAGGATCGGTTGGAGCTAAAAGCTTCACAATATTTCTCATAAAATCTGTCTCAATTCCATTCCATGGTTGGGGATTTAAAGCCCAAGAAATGGTTACAAATATTTGGTAAGAATGGAAAATAGAATCTAGGAATAATGAAAACCTTCCTAAACTACTAAAACTTGCAACCCAAGTTGCATTACATAAAGATCCTAAGCACATAAGGAAACTAGTAAATAGGAAAGCAAATAATCCTACATACATATGGAAACTAATAAATAGAAAGGCAAATATTCTAAGGATCTAAAAGATATGCTAGGCCCCAATAACTTGTGCTCCAAGAACTGATGCGGCGCCTAGGTGATGTGGCGAAGGCGTAGGGATGGTTGGCGAACCCATGTGGAATGCCTAAGCTCTTTGGGATGGTTGCGATCGTGGTCCACCCGATTTGCCATATCCGATGCTACATCATTCCCTCCCGGTTTAGAAGAATTCATCCCTGAATTCGTAGTACCATCATCGGAGGAGTCACCATGGTAAGGTGTCAAATGTCGCACATTGAACACATCGTGAGTGCGAATGTGGGAAGGCAACTTCAAGCGATAGGCATTGTCATTGATACGCTCCAAGACCTCCAAAGGTCCAATTTTCCTATCGTTGAGCTTGCCATAGCTATCGGCAGGTTAACGTTCAAGCGGCAAGTAAACCCACACATAATCACCGGGCTCAAATAGAACCTGTCGACGCTGCTGATCGGCTGCTTATTTGTAGGTAGCGGTATTGGTCACCATCTTCTGGTGCACCTCATCATGAATACGCCTCAATTAAGATGCAATTTCTTCAACCTATACTAGTGGCTTGTCCGGGAATGGGATTGGAGCTAGGTCCACTGCAGATGTAGGTTGACGTCCATAAACAATCATGAAAGGGCTAAGGCTGGTGGAGCGGTTCACAGAGCTATCGAATGCAAACTCACCCAAGGATAATCGACGCTCCCAAGAGTGGGGGTTGTCATCAATCAAACTATGAAGCAAGTTTCCCAACAAACAGTTCACCACTTCGGTTTGACCATCAGTTTGAGGGTGAAAAACTGAGCTGAACTGCCAAAAGTGACTAAGGAACTTGGTGTCCCTATCAGAAGTAATGGTATGGGGTAAGCCGTGCAACTTATAGACTTCTTTAAAAAACAAATCTGCTATGCGAGATGCATCCATCGTCTTCCGACAAGGAATGAAACGTGCCATCTTAGAGAAATGGTCTACCACCACAAAAATAGAGTCCATGCCCTTTTGAGTCTTAGGTAACCAAAGAACGAAGTCCATGGAGATATCAGTCCATGGTGCAGTGGGGATGGGCAATGGCATATACAAGCCTGCATTGGTGGACTGCCCCTTCGAAGTCTGACAAATCTGGCACTGCTGTACAAAACATTGCACATCCTTGGTAAGCTTAGGCCAAAAATAGCGAGAACCCACCAATTGTAGAGTCTTTACTCTTCCAAAGTGTCCTTCATTATGTATATCTGCAATCACTTTCAGGAGAAGGGAACAGTCGGGAATACACAGCCGATTTCCTTTGAATAAAAACCCATCATGGATGAAAAAATCGGTAGTGGCCCTTCCTTGCACATCAATCAACACTTTAGAAAAGTAAGGGTCACTTTCATAGAGATCCTGAAAAGTATCAATGCCAAGGGTGGTGTTCCTCATGGTGGTAAGCATACTCTTCTTTCTGCTAAGAGCATCTGCTACTTGATTTTGAGCGCCAGCCTTGTGCTTGATATTGAAAGTGAACTCCTGAAGAAACTCTGCCCACTTTGTCCGCCGAGAATTAATCTTATGTTGACCTGCAAGATACTTCAACGCCTCATGGTCAGTGTAAAGAACAAATTCCTGGTGGATCAAGTAGGATCGTCAGTGCTCTAGAGTGCGAAAAATCGCTTAGAACTCCAAGTCATAGGTGCTGTAATGAAGCTTTGCGCCGCTAAGTTTCTCACTAAAATAGGCAATGGGGTGACCATCTTGACTAAGAACTATGCCGATACCTGTACCTGATGCATCACAATGAACCTCAAACACAAGGTCAAATTTAGGTAGGGCTAAAACTGGCGCTGAAATCAACTTCTCCTTCAACTGTTCGAAGCTCTTCTGGGCTACACTAGTCCACTCAAATACACCCTTTTTCATGCAAGCTATGAGTGGCGTTGCAATGGAGCTAAAATTTGAAATAAATCTCCGATAAAAGGAAGCAAGTACATGGAAGCTGTGAACATAAAAAATGGAGGATGCAGTATGATGAGCACATTTATATGTGAAATCTTAGGGCCATAAAGCATGCATTTTTATACTTGGAACGGAACTACTCAAGGTTTTTGTTTATGTTTGTAGGTTTTAGGTGAATTCTTGTGAAAATGGAGCAAATGATGCTAACAATCCATTTTTAAGCTATTTAGTGGTGTTTGGCAGTAGCCAGAAGCGCCCAGGAGTCGAGAAAATCAAGTTTAGATTGAGCACTGAAAGAATCACACCAATAATTCAAATTTGAACGTGATTATAGTGGGCCCCTGACCATAATTTTGAGGTGTTAAAAGTATGGATGCGTAGCCCATCGATTCAGCTTCGTAACAGTTCAAACGGCACCTGATTTCGAGTTGAAACGAAGAAGTTACGGTCGTTTCCGTAACGACGCGCAAAAATGGCATGCCACTGTTTTCAATTTTTATGATAGGGGTTTATGTGTAATTATCAAAAATTGGCAGGAGACAAAGTAAAGCAAAAGTTCGGATTCGATGGGTTTTAGTGCAATTATCAGAAGTTATCTTTCCTGTTCGCCGAAAGATTCCATTTGGAAGGCTCTGGAGCAGTCCAACTTCAACTTGAGATATCTTGGGCTCCCAAACTCCAAATTGGACGAAATTTGGGTCTATTTTGGATGATTTTTCGCAAGGAATGCAATAGTGAGGCCTATATAAGCACCCCATGCTCCACGTTTTTTGAAGGATAGAATGGGTATTTTATTTGTTGAGTGGAAGCCTAGTCATCACTTTCTCTCTCCTCCAACTTTCCAATGGCACTTTTAGAATTTTACTATGGATAGATTTCTTTTGAAAAATATTCTGTCATCGATGGAAGGTTGAAAAGTCAAAGATGCCTTGATCATTGCTTGGAGAAAACACCTATAAAGAAAAGGAAGCACAAGTTTAGAATTAGAAAGTTACTTTTTGAAAAATAGAAGGTTTATGTAGCTACGATTGTTATTTCTCTTAGTTTCTATTTTTCTCTTTTTTCTTGGGATTCAAGTAATGTAAAGAAGGAAGGAGAAGAGAATATTTTCTTCTCTTAGGGAATATTTCTCCTACCTCTTCTCTCTTCCCTCTTCTCCTTTTTCCCCTATAAATACCCCTTGCCTTTTGGGTTGTCACTAGTGAATTTTTTTTTAGTTAGTTCTAGTTCAGTTTTAGTTCAATCTTTATGCAATTTATAGTTCAATTCATTAGTGAAATTTCTTCTTTTCTTCTTCTAGTTTTTGGCTTTCTAAGTTCTAGTTTGATTTCATACTTTCAATTCCATGGTTGTAATGCTTTTGATTCATGCTTTAATTTTATGTCTTCAATATGGTTGTAATAATTCTAGTTTAGTTTCAAGTTTTCTAGTCTAGGCTTCTAAATTCTAGTGAGAAGATTTAGAAGACTTGGAAGAGGAAGTCACGGTAGGATTATTCAAGTGCTCAAGCTTCATCAAATTACATTCATGCAAGGATTAATTAGTTCATGCAATTCAACTTTGGCAGAAGAGAGTATCAATTTCTTATTTTTATTTTTATGTTCTTCTTCTCCTTAACCTCTTAATTTTTTCTGGTTTCTAATTTCTTCTTCTTATTCTCTACCTCTTTCTTCTTCTATTAGTTTTAGTTTATTAGTATTCTCATCTCCATTAATCCCTCCACTCTATTAGGAATTTTAATTCTCCATTATTTTTAGTTTATTCTCATTCTCTGTCTTCCTAGTTCAATCATGCTTTTAGGATTCTTTTTTTTTTTTTTTATTCACTATTATCATCATGTTAGGATTTTAATTTAATTAATTTTGTTTTAATTTCAGATTTGGTAGCGTCATTTCAAGTGAGAGAAGAAAGCAAATTTAGTCCAATTCAAGCACCTTTGGGTTTACCTCTCTAATCTCTTATCTTTACTTTTTCCTTGTGTTTTTTATGTGGTTGTGGTTTGTGGTTATGATTTATTCCTTCCAATCCGCATTAGTTTGATAGGTTAGATGCTTATGTGTTAGGACGCCAATCAATTCATGCCAATTCAGTTTCCTAGATGCGTAATTTCGATAGATGCTTGTGAGTTAGGACGCGTTAATTTTCTTTAGTTTAATTAGTTTAATTTAACGCTTTAATTTGGTTCACTTTGCATTACTTTAAAGTGAGTAAAATAGGGTGGCGTATATCTCCTTGAGTTTGACCCGTAGCTACGATTGATCTGTACGCTTGCGATTATTATTATTTTGTGCAAACAAGTTTTTGGCGCCGTTGCGGGGAGATTATTGTCCACTTCATTTTTTTGATTTTTAAATGTTTTTTATTCGGAGTACTTAGTTTATTTTCTTTTTTCTTCTAAAAAAAATTCAGTTTTTGAAAACCTCATCTTGTTTCTCTTCTGTTTCAAAGACTATGCGCCCAATCTAAATACCTTCTTATGCTCAAACTCAACCTCTTTTGGTGTCCCTCATAGGATTAAGTTACCTATGACGCTGAATCTTGACTTGGTTAGGTGGAATGGCATATGACTTATCTTTGGAGGTGAAAACTTTGCTGACAGGAAAGCGACATAGTGAGTGCCTAGGAAACATAAATGTATAATAGTCCTCCATTCTACATCAGAATCTAATTGGAGTCACCCGTAGGTGGCTCTTGAAGACTATACGGGTCCCCTTGCTATCAACCTATATGGCAACCTTACAGCTTTGGAACCACTGTTTCAATTCTTGAGGGATAGATGCACTATCTACCTTGGACTCCCTCTTGTTTTTTATTTTTTTCTTGTATTTTATTTAATTTTTCTAAAGGAGACCTCATATCTGTTTAGGTGGCTACGATGTGGACTCGTGATTCAAGTAACCGTCTTATTAGAATACCACCTTCTCCACCTTTGACCCCACCTTTGACCATGGGAGACCAACAATCCAAGACCCTTAAGGATAGGTTTTACCCTGCTAGGGCCGCACAGCCTTCTTGCATCAATCTGCCTGTTGCTACAGGGAACAACTATGAACTCAAGACCCAATTCATTAGTATGCTACCCCACTTCCATGGAATGGCCAATGAACATGTCTATCTTTTCCTTAGAGAATTTGAGGAGGTCTGTGTTATAATCAAGGTTCAAAATTTAACTGATGATGCAGTGAGGCTTCGGTTTATAAACTTTGCCCTGAAGGACTAGGCCAAGAAGTGGCTCTATGGACTGCCAACAAATTCCATTAATAGATGGGATGAGTTCACCATTATCTTCTTGGAAAAATTTTTCCCTCTTCACAAGACCATTAAGCTCAAGAGTGACATCCTCCAGTTCAGGCAGAAACCATATGAGTCATTCTCTAAATTCATGGAGAGATTCAAGGACCTCTTTTTAGAATACCCTCACCATGGTATTGATTTGTGGTAGCTTTGCCAAATTATTTATGAGGGCATAGACTTTCAGACCAAGCAGGTTTTAGAATCTATGTGTCCTGCAAGGTTCACATCTTTTTCTGATGAGAATGAGGCTTGGACATTCTTGACCAACTTGGTTGATAAGACTAGGGAGTGGGAATCCTCCCAAGAGGGTGAAAGGACCACCAAGGGTCACATCATTGATGGTGTACCAGCCAAGGAAGCCAAATTGGACAGCCTCATCGAAAGGTTAGAGTCGATTGTCCTTAAAGAACCTCTACCAATTAACCAAGTCAACCATGTGACAATATGCAGTTGGTGCCATACTCCTGGACATCTTTTGGAGGAATGCCCCAATACCTTTGTGAGTAATTCCAGCACTGAGCATGTAAGTGCCCTCTACCAAAACAATCCATATAGCAACACTTTCAATCCAGATGGAAAAATCACCCCAATTTCTCCTGGAATCAAGGAAACCAAGCAGGCCCTTCTAACTTTCACAATCAAGGCCAGCTTGGTCTCCAAAGGCCCAACTTTGCACCACAAAATCAAAGTATGTTTCCTTACCCCTTCCCCCCTCGTCCTCATCTAGGACCTTCTATTAATTCTGCTAGGCCCCCTCTCCTTGCTCCTTATCAGTCACCCCCAGGGTTTATCAATACAGGAGAGGCAACAAGAATGAGTGAGATGGAGAACAAGATAGCCCTTAGGGAGAAACAACTCACCCAGTTTGTCACAATCCTGCATGAGAGGGAAACAGGAAAGTTACCTAGCCAACCTGAGCCAAATCCTAGGCATTAGGTTCGTATTCAGCAAGGTACCCAAGCTCCTCCACTCAATGTTGTGCAAGGCCAACAGCATTAAGGGCTCTCCAGCCAGGTAAATGTTGTATATGCTTTAAGGAGTGGCCGTGAGTATCAACAAGTTAGTACACCTCAATCTCTACCATCTTATACTCCTGTTGATTCTCCCCCCTTTTGAAGAAGTCGTTGAAGTGTCTACTGTTCCTGGTTCGTCTGATGAACCTGAAGATATTCCAGATGATTTGGTTGAGAAAACCAAAGATGATTCTATTGAGGAAGTGAAAAGGACTACCCCTGAGAGAGTTTATACCCCACCTGCCTCATTCCCAAATAGATTGGTTAATAAGAAGTCTTCTTCTGTGGAGAAAATATTAGATGTTTTTAAGCAGATTTAGGTGAATATTCCTTTACTGGATGTCATAGCCTAGGTCCCCGCTTATCCTAAAGTCTCAAAGACTTATGCCCCCAAAAGCGGACCACCAATGTGCCCAAAAAGGCATTCTTGGCTGCTAATATTAGTTCTCTCATCGCACAGCCAATAGCAGCCAAGCATAAGGATCCTGGAAGCCCCACCATCTCTTCCACTATAGGCACCACCATCATTGATCATGCCTTATTGGACCTTGGTGCAAGTGTGAACCTATTACCCTTTCATGTCTACCAACAGTTGAGATTGGGAGAGCTGAAATCGACTAGAATTACTCTTCAACTTGCAGACAGGTCGATAAAAGTTTCCAAGGGGATGATTGAGGATGTCCTATTAAAGGTTGGAGAATTTATCTTTCCTGTGGATTTTATTGTCTTAGATACCCAACCTACCAATTTTAAAGATCAAATCCCAATTATCTTGGGTAAACCATTTCTTGCTACCAGTAATGCTTTAATCAATTGTAGAAATGGTCTCATGAAATTATCTTTTGGCAATACCTCTGTGAATTTTAATGTGTTCAGGCTGGGCATGCAACCTGATATGGATGAAGAGGTACATGTGCTTCAGGAATTCCGAAATGATGAGACTTTCTTTTTTGATTTTGATTCGGGATTTCAGGACTGTACGGAGGAATTGGAAGGTGTTGATGATACCACCTTATCTGAGGTCTGGAACATCCAACCACCATTGGAGCCTCTTGGACCCCTATCCACCTCTATTCCTCAACCCTTCATATTTGATTCCCCCATAATTGTCCCGTATGTTGATTGGTCCAAACCTCCTAGGTTGGATGATTTTATTGAGGAGTACAATGTTAGTCATGATGTTTTTCAAGCATATTATCGTGATCCTTATTTGGAAAACCAAGTTATTCAAGGGGAAGATAGTCTTATTGCTAGGATTGATTTGAGTAAACCTCCCATTTTTTATGATTATCTTGATGAGGTTACTGATATTCATGATCCTTTTGATGCTTACTATGATCCATTTTTTGTTGGTTTTTACGATAATGACATGCATTCTGCATTGACCATGGGAGGGAATGGGAGGATTTGTCTACATGGATTATTGTTCACTATCTTCATTTTTCACTATCTCATGAGGACAGATTTTCCTGTTAGGTATTTATCCTTTGTGCTTAACTTCCATATTATTTCTCGCTTTACTAAAGTTCATGGTCCAGTATTTTCCAGTTCTGAAGCTCTTTCTACATTTACTGGCCATGGATTGAGGTTTCTGTTGCTGCTCCTAGTACTTTTTGTAGAGCTCATGACTCTACATGATCCTCTTTGTGATTATATCTGGTAAGCCCTCTCATCTCCTCCCTTGTCCTTATTCCTTCTTTTCTGCATGCATTGAGGACATTGCATAAATTAAGTGTGGGGGGGGGTGTTGGACTTCGTTAGTGAAGTTTGTGAATTTTGATTGAGGCGATAGTTTGGTTTTGTGCATACGTTTCTTTGAGTGCAAAGCGAGAGAGAGAGAGAGGGAATTAGGTGCCCTAGCATGCGAAATAATAAAAAAATCCCTTTTTAAGGACAGTAGTTGGTTTGTATTCTGTGAGAGGGATTGAATTGGAAAATATGAGCATTATTTCAATGGATGGCTAGATTCCTCTATGTGTTTTATGGACCCTTTGATCTTTTGGCTAGTAGTTGAGACCAAGTTGTTTGTGGCAAGGCATGGAAAGTGAAAGAAAAAAGAAAGAAAAGAAAGTGGAATTCTTTGGGACTAGACAGGGCACTGTTGCCTCAGGAAGCAGGGTGACTTGTTCGAAATTCCTTGGGAGGAAACTCAAAAAAAACTTTTGCATCAATGTCTCAATGTCTTATGGATATATGCAAAAAACGAAGCTACCAAGTATTTGGGTGTTTGGTGTATGCTCCACTATGTCATTCAAAGAATAGTAGTGGAGTAGAAATAGAGTTTACTATTGTGAAGGAAAAGTGTTTTCTGCCTTAATGCCTGAAAAGAAAGTATGGTTAAAAATACTCAAAGCCTAAGTCTTTGGTTCCATCAATGCTATGGGGGGATTTACTTGAAGGTGAGTAGTGTTCAAAAAATATGAGGAGATCCCTTGACTTTGATGCATGCTTGTTACTTGAATTGATGTGGGGTGATAAAATTCAAGTGTGGGGGAACCTTTGGCTCTTTGATCTTTAGTTGAGCACTTTTAGAGCTTGTGTGCGCTATCTTACTTATGCCATGATTAAAATTTGCAGCATCATCTTTTGACTTATTGAATTTTGGGTGTACATTCACTGCAAACACCCATGAGACAAAACTCGTCCACTAGGGGTAACCTAGGGGTTTAAAGGCTTGTTGCACATGCTAAGTGCAACCGTGATTCCTACAAAAGTGAGTTAGGATTTCTGCATTCTAGTTTAATTTTTTGTTTTTGTTTACTTGAGGACAACTAACGTTCATGTGTGGGGGAATCTGATGAGCACATTTATGTGTGAAATCTTAAGGCCATAAAGCGTGCATTTTTATACTTGGAACGGAACTACTCAAGGTTTTTGTTTGTGTTTTCAGGCTTTAGGTGAATTCTTGTGAAAATGGAGCAAATGATGCTAAGGATCCATTTTTAAGCTATTTAGTGGTGTTTGGCAGTAGCCGGAGGCGCCCAGGAGTCGAGAAAATCAAGTTTAGATTGAGCACTGAAAGAATCACGCCAATAAGTCAAATTTGAACGTGATTACAATGGACCCCTTACCATAATTTTGAGGTGCTAATAGTATGGATGTGTAGCCCATCAAGTCAGCTTTGCAATGGTTCAAACGACACCTGATTTCAAGTTGAAACAAAGAAGTTACGGCCGTTTCCGTAACGACGTGCGAAAATGGCATGCCACTGTTTTCAATTTTTATGACAGGGGTTTGTTTGTAATTATTAAAAATTAGCCAAGGACAGAGCAAAGCGGAAGTTCGGATTCAAGGGGCTTTAGCGAAATTATCAGAAGTTATCTTTCCTGAAAGATTCCATTTGGAAGGCTCTGGAACAGTCAAACTTCAACTTGAGATATCTTGGGCTCCCAAACTCCAAATTGGACGAAATTTGGGTCTATTTTGGGTGATTTTTCTCAAGGAATGCAATAGTGAGGCCTATATAAGCACCCCATGCTCCACGTTTTTTGAAGGACAAAATGGGTATTTTATTTGTTGAGTGGAAGCCTAGTCATCACTTTCTCTCTCCTCCAACTTTTCAAGGGCACTTTTGGAATTTTACTATGGATAGATTTTTTTTTAAAAATATTCTGTCATCCATGGAAGGTTGAAAAGTCAAAGATGCCTTGATCTCATTGCTTGGAGAAGACACCTACAAAGAAAAGGAAGCACAAGTTTAGAATTAGAAAGTTACTTTTTGAAAAGGGTAAATTACTGATCACCCCTTTGTTTTCAATCGAAACTCGGATCACCCCCTGGTTTTTGAAAAAACTCAAATGTCCCCCTCTTCACTAACGGTGTTAACTAAAAATCTATCTAATAAATGAAATGACATATGTACCCTTCTTTTAAATCTATTAAAAGAGGGAACTTAAGACTGATTTTACCGTTGGAGGGAGCATTCTCTGCTGCTAGGGCTTTTCCAAGTGCAAGAACTCATTCCTCTACGCCATTCTCAGCTGTTCTGCTGTTAGGGCTTTTTCAAGTGCAAGAACTCATTCTTCTACGCCATTCTCAGCTGCTCTGCTATGGTGAGTCCTACTCAGTCTTCCTTCCATCTTCTTCTTCTCCTCTTCTTCTCTCTATTATGCATCAGATTTGAATAGAGTTATAGCACCAATAATGTGTGCGTTTGTTTCTATTGATGCAGTAACTTCATCAAGCACCAATATCCGACTTCTTCTTAAAAGTGCAAGAACTCATTCTTCTACGCCATTCTCAGCTGCTCTGCTATGGTGAGTCCTACTCAGTCTTCCTTCCATCCTCTTCTTCTCCTCTTCTTCTCTATTATGCACCAGATTTGAATAGAGTTATAGCACCAATAATGTGTGCGTTTGTTTCTATTGATGCAGTAACTTCATCAAGCACCAATATCCGACTTCTTCTTAAAAGAGCATGGCCCAAACAGAATAACTGCCGCTATCCCGTGCTCCTATTTGATCCATTTTCAATTATTGTAATTTCAAGTTGTTAAATGATTCATAGCTGATAAAAATGAAAGAGAGAAAGAAAAGGCAGTCTATATATGAAACGTACCTGCAGCATCCATGGAGAATGATTCATAGCTGATAAAAATGAAAGAGAGAAAGAAAAGGCAGTCAATATATGAAAATTACCTGCAGCATCCATGGGGAATGATTCATAGCTGACAAAAATGAAAGAGAGAAAGAAAAGGCAGTCCATATATGAAACTTACCTGCAGGATCCATGGAGAATGATTCATAGCTGATAAAAATGAAAGAGAAAGAAAAGGCAGTCAATATATGAAACTTACCTGCAGCATCCATGGGGAATGATTCATAGCTGACAAAAATGAAAGAGAGAAAGAAAAGGCAGTCCATATATGAAACTTACCTGCAGCATCCATAGGGAATAGGAGATGGTCTTCTTACATTTTGCAATGCTGGTGAGCATTGCATTTTCATTGTGTGTAGAAGGAAGGAAAAAAATCAGACATGTTGGACTTGGTAACCAAGGAAGAGGAGATCAAAACTCTTCAATATTGCAACTCTCCCCATATCACTCAGCTATTAACATCCCCCTTCTGAATAATGTAAATTAACAAGCTAGTAATTAGAAAGTCGAGAAAGCAGATGTGACATCAAAAGAGAGTGCAACAAGAACTCTAATCTAAGACACAAATGTATACCATACACCTATATCCATGCAACTGAAAGCATGGCTGCTGGATTGCAATTTCAGGCAGTCAAAGCTCTCACATTAGGAAATACTGCCTAAACTCCCAAAAAAGCCGTTTCCCCCTAATGGAATGAAAAACTGGAAACAATAATCAGAACTTCAAATGAGGAAAAAGAAACTTATGTTTCAATAACTGTAACATAAATGGAGCAAAGGAACTAACTTACAAAAGAACTAAAGTAGTGATTTACTGACTGATTTACAATAGAAAAGGAAGAAGACAGATCCAATAGAAACTTCAAAAAAATTGGAAGTGAAAAAATATACACGGAAGCTCTTCAAATACAAGGAACTGGAAGTAAATCGAAGATGTAGCATAAGAAATGCCACATATGTGTGGACTCCATTAATAAAGATTCACTATTCTTGTAGATGGGCATGACAATTGACATATGACAGTCAAATTCTTCCAAAAAAACCTGAAATGACAATTTAGGCACTGTATTGGATCTTACAAAAGTTTGGTTTTTCTTTTCTTTTTTCTCATTGCCTAGTGCATAGGGCATTTAATGAAGTAATAATCAAAAGCTGTTGTGCAGCCTAAAATCTTCTTCAGTCAACAAACTTTGAATCTTTTGAAAATCACGAGTGTCTCTGTATGCTCTCTGCTTTTTCTCCCTTTCTCCTCCTCCATTTTATCTTTTTCAAAACTCTGCAGATCAGCAGCCCACAGTCCTCTCTTCAGCCTAAAATCTGCTTCAGCCAACAAATTTTGAAGTATGATTGATTAAAGCCATGAAACAATGAGAAACTGTGGGACATGTGTTACCCAGTCCTCTCTCTCTCTATCTCTCACTATGCAACTTAGTAGAGATTATAAAAAGAGAAAGAGCAGCAATAGAAGAAAGAATAAGATTAATAGATAGGCTGTTATATCCTCCAACTGATCACTGTATGAAGGCATAAACCATATCTGTTTTGGTGACTTGAAGTTGCATAGGAACTTGAGGTGCTATGGGTTTTATCAGCTGATTTGAGTGAAGGGACTAATGGGTTCAGGGACAATATACAAGTGTCCTTCCCTAACCCTCTCACCCAATAATTTTGTAGTAACCTTTTGAATCCAATCAGGCAGCAAAACCCAAACAGATTCATTCACAAGGCTTCTGTGCATATCAAACACTTGATTTGCAGTTATGTCTCCATCATTCAAACCATTCACCATCTGCTCAAATGATGCTTAAACAATCCACTATCCATCCAACTAGAAATTTATTACCCTCTGTACCAATCAACCACCTGATATTCTTGAGCACATGGTAAGAACCTACACAGCAATATAAATGTCACAATTTACCATAAAAATTTCATGCTACAGGCAGTCTCAACATCCTCCAGTCTTCTAACACCAACCCCTAGGTATGCGAAGCATATTTTATCTTACCCTACCAATGATGTTTTTCCAAAATTCTGACCAAAAAAAAAAAAAAAAGTTTCACAAACATAACTTCCATCTTTTCCAGTTCTTCTTAATTACCCTCCATGGCCAACAGCATAGAGACTTTCATTCTCATTCCAGCAAATGCCAGAGAAGCACAAACCTTACACCACTCAGAAGTAAGTCTCTTGGGGAATAATTTTTCATTTTCAACCCCAAAACCTCCTCCATCAGGATCCATAACCTTGTAATAGAATAATTCAGTCTGATATAGCCTCTTAATCGATTTTTTTGTGTGTGTGTGTGGGGGGGGGGGGGGGAGAGGGGGAGAGGGGTGTGGGAAGAAAAACCAAAGCTGGAGAATCTCTTTAACATTTTTCCCCCTTTTCCTAATCATAACAATGCACTCAAAACATCCTACTAGTAAAACAGCCATGTAGTAAGAGCACAAGCAAAATTAAATCCATGCCCAGAAGAAGAAGCAGTAGTAGTTGTAGGTGTAGTAGTGTTAGTAGTATAAAAATTAAATTCATGCCCAACAAATTTTGAAGCATGATTGATTAAAGCCATGAAACAATGAGAAGGTGTGGGACTCTGTTCCCCAGTCCTCTCTCTCTCTATCTCTCACTATGCAACTCAGTAGAGATTATAAAAAGAGAAAGAGCAGCAATAGAAGAAAGAATAAGTTAATTAAACAGGAACCTAGCCCAGTCCATCACAACCTCCATGGGTTTGAATTTTCAGCAAACAGGAACCCAGCCCAATCAATAGTTAGGCTGTTATATCCTCCAACTGATCACTGTTTTAAGGCATAAACCATATCTGTTTTGGGGACTTGATGTTGCATAGGAACTTGGGGTGCTATGGGTTTTATCAGTTCATGCGGATTTACAAGGGTAAAAAGTATGTAATTGAACACAGTATGATACCTGATGAAAGCAACTAATTAACAACCATGCTAATTATTCAGTCATCAACCTTACATCATATGTTTTGGGAGAAAAAAAAAACAGCAAGAACAATTGTACATTCATATACTTCCAAAACACATGTACATTTATATACTTCCAAAACACATGTACATTTATATACTTCCAAAACACATGTATATTCATTTACTTCCAAAACACATGTACATTCATATACTTCCAAAACACATGTACATTCATATACTCCCAAAACACATGTACATTCCTATACTTCCAAAACACGTGTACATTCATATTCTTCCAAAACACATGTACATTCATATACTTCCAAAACACATGTACATTCTATCATTGCTGAACCAACTCCTAAATCAACCAAGGTCTGCCCGTAGCAACTGCTACACCTCTGCCTCTAGTTCCTGATCCTCTCCGACCAGCTCTAGCTAGTCCTCTGCCACCACCAACTACTGCACCTCTGCCACTTGCTTCTCCTTCTCCTTCTCCTCTGGCACTAGTTCCTGGTGCTGCTCCTGCTCCTCTGCCTGTATCGCTTGCTGGTCCTCTGCCTCCAGCAGTGGCTGCTCCTCTGCCTGTAGCTCTTGCTGCTCCTCTGCCCATAGCTCTTGTTTGTCCTCTACCACTAGCTCCAGCTGGTCCTCTGCCACCAACTCCTCTTGGTCCGCTTCCACTTGCTCCTGATCCTTCTCCTCTAACACCATCACCACTTGCTCCTCCCACTATACCACTTGCATCTCCTTCTCCTCTGCCACCAGCAACTGCTGTACCTCTCCTTGCATTTCTCCTTGTTTGCTTCTCGGCTCTATGTCTTCTTCGCAGTTCCTGTGGAGTGAGTTGGCTAGATGCATCGACTTGAGACCCAGTGACTCTTTGGGAGTTGATTGTTTCATCAATTCTCCTTCTCTACAGAAGTCAAGAAACAATTTAGAATAAAAAAAAACAAATATAACAAAATGAACAATTGATTAAGTTATATAGAAGATGATGTGAATCTAATACCTTGACTGCACCACCCTAACATGTCCTACTGTTATGGCCCACTTCTTTGCATACATCACACCTAATAGTATGAGTCTTCTTTCTAAAATCTGTAGGGTCTGGTTCACCTGGTTCCCTCCTCCTATTTTTCCTTGGTCTACCTGGTAGTCTCTTCAAGGGTGGAGGTTGTAGCACATCAGTACCAGACACAACTTCTAGTTCAGTACCCTGTTAGCTTACTTAATTTGTAATGAATAATCCTAAAAATTTAACTATAGTTGTCTCTGATGACAGCACACAGGTCCAGATCCCCTCCCCTGCACCCCATCACATTCCATGGATGGCGTGAGATGGGGTGGGCTGGTTACCCGCAGGGCAAAGGAACACCCAAAAAAAAATCATACCGATTAGAGAAGACTCATTTCTATGTTGTTTGTGATTCAACATGCTTGAACATTCCTGTTACAGATTTCTGCTTCAACCAAGACAAGCATTTGGTGACATACTGTGTTCTACAGCAGATAAGTCATACAATATTCTTACATATAATAATTCAGTTTAGAACTCCCAATAATCACGAGTAACAACCTATAATCACTAACTAAATATGCAATCAACCTAGTTATAATGAAGGTAAAAATGAGAGGAATTAATGAAACATGGGGGAAATTTCTGAGAGGGTAATGCATTAGCAAAAAGAAGCAGCACTAATTTATAACCTTATTACTCACTAGTGTATTTACATATATATCAAACAGATTCGTTGACAATTTACAGATAACAAATGAAAAAATGGGTCAACAACAAAATAGGTAAACCAGAAAAAAAGAATCACCACTATATAATCAGCTGTTAGTGATGTTGGATGAGACTTTCAAGATCACAGATAATGGTATATTGGCAATATGACCTTGATTTCCAAAAATCCCAATCCTTCCAAAGCTGGCAGTAGAGCTATTCATTGTAGCATTACAGAGAACCGTCAAAACCTGTCTCTGCCCACTTGCAATGAAGAAGTGAGTGGGAATCACGGAAACTGATACTCTATAGGGAGCAAACAAACCAACACTATATGTCTCATTGCCAGCAACATTAGTAACTATCCTTTGTACTGTTTTAGACTGGTTTAGCTTTACTATTGTAATAGAAGGCAAGTTCAAGTCAGTGCCATTCATGTTTGAAATTCCACAACTCTGGCCAGTAAAGTTCAGAACTACAGGGCCGACCCATTAATGTCACAAAACCCATTCCTCTGGTTCATATGGTTAGTGTGATATTTTGTTACCAATCAAATGCAAGCTGAAGCAAGAACTAAAAGGTTTTCAGCTTGCAATGGATCTACTGCAAGAATGGGATTTCAAGGAAGGAACGGCAGAGTGATTACTTCTTCAAGTAGTTAACCAGACTTGTATTTGACATTCCTACTCAAAATATGACTTTTTACTTTCTTTTTTTTTTTTTTTGTAGAGGGAAAAAGCCACATAATAAATTAATTAGACATTATGTTAATTCTTAAACCAAATCTAAAAAGATCTTCGATCACTTGCCTTCACAAGCTCATAATCTCAGTTTCAATAGAGAACTAGTATAAGCTTTAAACAAGGGCAATGGATAAATATTTTTTTAAAAAAGCACTCCAAGACCGTTCAACGATTTCGCAATAGCAGCTGCTTCATCTTCCGCAATGCATATGGAATATACTAGGCCCTCTAGATTTTGTTGAATGCCACAATATCACAGCTCTGAATGTATTCGTTTGCTGGTTCAACTGTGAGGTGTTCCTCAAAAAGGGTATCAACAGATGATACTCAAAATATGACTCTAAACACATAACATAGACATAATGTAGTACGGAGGATGGACTCTATCATTGCTTAATAATTATAGCACAGGTTGGAGAAATTAGGGCAGATTAAAACAGAGAACATATGGAAAATATGGGCAAGTTACCTTCTCCTTACTTCGGTGGCCAAGATGCTTCGCCCTTTCTGGCCGAAATGATTCTTTGTCGGAATTGTACACGAAGGTTGAAGAAGAATGTTGAAGATGAAGGGATTTTGTTTAAGATGTAAAATGTCAGAAGGGTTCCATGAATATCTCGACAAGCATTTCCATGTTGAGGAAGAAGTGAATGTTGAAGAAGAAATGAGTTGCAGGTGTGAGGGATCGACTACTGTGAGGAAGACGATAGATAGGATTTGGGCTTTTTTGTTGCAAGGGTAAAATTGTACATTAACACTGCTAAAGGGTAGTTTAGGGATTTATATTTATTTAACTGGGTGACATCATCGGCAAAAAACTAACGTCAATGACTAATTTGGCATTTTGGGTCTAAATCAGGGGGTGATTGGAGTTTTTTAAAAAACTAGGGGGTGATCCAAGTTTCGATTGAAAATCAATGGGTGATCAGTAATTTATCCTTTTGAAAAATAGAAGATTTATGTAGCTATTGAAAAATATAAGATTTATGTAGCTAGGATTTTTATCTATCTTTGTTTCTATTTCTCTTTTTTCTTGGGATTCAAGTAATGTAAAGAATGAAGGATAAGAGAATATTCTTTTCTCTTAGGGAATATTTCTCATACCTCTTCTCTCTTCCCTCTTCTCCTCTTCCCCCTATAAATACCCCTTGTCTTTTGGGTTGTAATTAGTTAATTTTTTTTAGTTAGTTCTAGTTCAGTTTTAGTTCAATTTTTATGCAATTTATAGTTCAATTCATTAATGAAATTTCTTCTTTTCTTCTTCTAGTTTTTTGCCTTCTAAGTTCTAGTTTGATTTTATGCTTTCAATTCCATGGTTATAATGCTTTTGATTCATGCTTTAATTTTATGTCTTCAATATGGTTGTAATAATTCTAGTTTAGTTTCAAATTTTCTAGTCTAGGTTTCTAAATTCTAGTGAGAAGATTTAGAAGACTTGGAAGAAGAAGCCATGGTAGAATTATTCAAGTGTTCAAGCTTCATCAAATTACATTCACGCAATGATTAATTAGTTCATGCAATTCAACTTTGGTAGAAGGGAGTATCAATTTCTTATTTTTATTTTTATGTTTTTCTTCTCCTTAACCTCTTAATTTTTTCTAGTTTCTAATTTCTTCTTCTTATTCTCTCTACCTCTTTCTTCTTCTATTAATTTTAGTTTATTAGTATTCTCATCTCCATTAATCCCTCCACTCTATTAGGAATTTTAATTCTCCATTATTTTTAGTTTATTCTCATTCTCTATTTTCCTAGTTCAATCATGCTTTTAGGATTCTTTTTTTTTTTTTTTTATTCACTATTATCATCATGTTAGGAACTTAATTTAATTAATTTTGTTTTAATTTCAGATTTGATAGCGTCATTTCAAGTGTGAGAAACAAGCAAATTCAGTCCAATTCAATCACTTTTGGGTTTACCTCTCTAATCTCTTATCTTTACTTTTTCCTTGTGTTTTTTATGTGGTTGTGGTTTGTGACTGCGATTTATTCCTTCCAATCCGTGTTAGTTTGATAGGTTAGATGCTTATGTGTTAGGACGCCAATCAATTCATGCCAATTCAGTTTCCTAGATGCGTAATTTCGATAGATGCTTGTGAGTTAGGACGCGTTAATTTTCGTTAGTTTAATTTAACACTTTAATTTGGTTCACTTTGTATTACTTTAAAGTGAGTAAAATAGAGTGGCGTATATCTCCTTGAGTTCAACTCGCAGTTACAATTGATTCGTACGCTTGCGGTTATTATTATTTTGTGCAAACAGAGTAGGCCAATCCCGGATTACCTTAATCTTGGCATCATCAACTGTAATGCCATCACCAGAAACAAGAAATCCCAAGAAGATGATTTTTGTTTGAAAGAAATAACACTTCTCTGGGGCTGCAAACAGATGCTCTCTCCTCAGCACAGAGAGAATGGTGGTAAGATGCTGCAAGTGCTCATCAATAGACTTACTAAAAACAAGGATATCATCAAAATACACTACAACAAAATGGCCCAAAAACAGCTTCAAGATCTATGTCATAAAACGCATGAATGTAAAAGGAGCATTGGATAAACCAAAGGGCATTACCATCCACTCAAACAGGTCGTCATGCATCTTGAATGCAGTCTTCCACTCATCCCCTGGTCTAATCCGGATCTGATGATAGCCACTCTTGAGATCTAGCTTAGAGAAAATGGTAGAACCAGTAAGTTGATCCAGTAGGTCATCAAGGCATGGGATAGGGAAGCGATATTTAATAGTGATCTTATTAATCGCTCTACTATCCACACACATTCTCCAAGTGCCGTTCTTCTTTGGAACTAAGAAGGCCGGTACTGCACAAGGGCTAAGGCTTTCAAGAATGAAGCCTTTGTTCAACAGCTCCGTAACTTGCCGGTGTAGCTCTACATGTTCAGCAGGACTCATCCGATAATGAGGCAAGTTGGGTAGTTGAGCTCCAGGGGCCAAATCAATTTGGTGCTGGATATCTTTCATAGGGGGTAGGCCAATGGGAAGGACTTCAAACACATCATGAAATTCGGCTAATAGTAAAGGCTTGGCCTTTTCAGGTACAACATGTGAAGCACCATCACTTTCAGATTTATTTAGCAACACATACACAACATCCACATCGGTCATGGCACCTCGTAAGTCCCTCAATGTAAGTAAATTAGAGGAGCCATATTAGGCTAGGGGGACTTCAAGGACTCCTTGGATGGGGCTAGAACAATTTTTTTTCCATCATACATAAAAGAATAAGTGTTCTTATACCCATCATGCAAGGTCTTTCTATCAAATTGCCAGGGGCGCCCAACTAAAATGTGGCTAGCATCCATAGGCAATACATTGCACCAAATCTTGTAGAAGTAAGTAGAGGCAATAGATAACGCAACCAAACATCGTTTTGAGACAGTTACCTCAATACCTTTCTTCAACCAAGTCATTTTATAGAGAGTAGGGTGCTCTTTCTGTTCGAGCTGCAATTTTCGGACCGCTTCTTTAGAGATAACATTCTCATAACACCCGGAATCGAAGATCAATTGGCACACCTTGCCAGCCGAGTGGAATATGTTGTTGTGGAGTTAATGGTCATTAGGTTCATGACGGGGGGTGAGAAACACCTTTCTCATCATGAGGAATTTGCTAGAATCTGAATGGAGAATTTCGCCTTCTAGATCGCCTTGGCTGTTATACTGGGGATCTGCCAAATTGGCTTCTTCATCATTTGGCGCATCAGGATCATTCTCTAACAAAAGTCCTTTGCCGGCCGATCTATTCTTTATAGTGCGACAGTTGCTCGCACGATGTCCCAATTCTCCACAAGCATAGCACTTGAGAGAAGAAGTGGGTTGCTGGGTAGAAGGGGTCGCAGTTTTGCTAGCCTGCGAACCTGTAGCCAGTGCAGGGGGCTGTGATGCTTTGGTTGCTACTTGTTGGCCTGCAGCTGCTTGGTCGAAAAGTGGATTGTAAGTACCCTTAGAAGAGGGTAATCGATGGCTGCCTGTAGACTGCCTCTGCTGCCGCAATTTCTCGACCTTCACTGCACGCTGATGCGCATCTCCTAAGTCCCATATGTCAAGGACTTCAAGCACCTTCTGGATTTGGGGTTGCAGCCCACCCAAATACTTGCTCACGAGCATCTCTTCAGTGTCACCAATGTTATTACGGGTAAGCAATTCATTGAATTCACTGGTGTACTGGTCAACAGTGCGGGTGCCTTGCCAAAGATTTTGGTAACGCTGGTAGAGCTCCCTCTTGTAGCTAGTGGGGAGGAAGTGTTTCCGTAGTTTCCCTTCCATATGTTGCCATTGGGTGATGGGATCCTTACCGACGTTCTGGCGTGTCTGCTTCTCTCGCCGAAACCATGCAATCGCCTTGCCTCACAGTCACATGACTATGAGGCCTACACGCTTATCTTTAGGAACTTCGCGGTGCTCAAAAACTTCATTCACAAGGGTAGGCCAATCAACAACCTCATCAGGCGATTCATTACCTATGAAATCTGGAATGTCCCCCTTTAGCTTACGGTTCCAGTCTTCCTCACATGGAGGTTGAGGAGGGCGTGTGTTTCTGGCTCGCAGTCCTCTTCCCCGAACATGGCGCAAGTCCTCATCTGTGGAGGAATGGCTGTCGCCATCTCCTACTTCTTCCTCTGATTGACTCGTCCATTGCGAAGTAGCGCGCATCAACTCAAGTTCGCGGGTGAGTTCCGCAACCTGACGTCGAAGAAGGGCTATCTCGGCTCGGGCA
The DNA here is from genome assembly GCF_018873765.1 of Telopea speciosissima. Lineage (NCBI taxonomy): Eukaryota > Viridiplantae > Streptophyta > Magnoliopsida > Proteales > Proteaceae > Telopea > Telopea speciosissima. The sequence goes on along the minus strand of NC_057924.1, from coordinate 35,207,207 downwards.
GCGTCGTCGCACATCTCAACTTCTGTAATACGGGTTGTACGACTTCCACGTCGTGGTGCCATGAAAATAATCTTCTCTTCAATCCGGCTCTGATACCAAATAGTGTGGATCTCCTCAAGAGATCAAGCATCGCTCAATGGAAGAGAGATTGAGAGGGCAAACGTTATTGCATGCGATGATAAAGGGGTGGAAGGGTTTATATTTTATGTGGAGATCAAGGGATTGAGGGGCGGTGAAGATGGAGGGTAGTGTGAGAGAGGGAGAGTGATGGAGGGAGATGAGAATGAGGGGGAGAAGGTGGGACGTTGGAGGTGAGATGGAGGGTGGAGGCTGCGGCTCTTCTAGGCCACGGGTGGTGGCTCTCTTCAAGGAGCGGAGGGGGGCGCTCTTCTAGGCGTGGCAGCTCTTCAAGGCTGTCGTGGAAGGCTCTTTAAGGCCTGGGGGGGCTATCACAGTAGGATCGGTTGGAGCTAAAAACTTCACAATATTTCTCATAAAATCTGTCTCAATTCCATTCCATGGTTGGGGATTTAAAGCCCAAGAATTGGTTATAAATATTTGGTAAGAATGGAAAATAGAATCTAGGGATAAAGGAAACCTTCCTAAACTACTAAAACTTGCAACCCAAGTTGCATTACATAAAAGATCCTAAGCACATAAGGAACCTAGTAAATAGAAAAGCAAATAATCCTACACACATATGAAAACTAATAAATAGGAAGGCAAATACTCTAAGGATAAAAAAGATATGCTAGGCCCCAATAACTTGTGCTCCAAGAACTGATGTGGCGCCTAGGTGATGTGGCGAAGGCATTGGGATGGTTGGTGAACCCGTGTGGAACGCCTAAGCTCTTTGGGATGATTGTGATCATGGTCCACCCGATCTGCCATATCCGATGCTACATCACAAACCGCACCAAAACTGAAACCGAACCCGAAATCAAAAAGTTTCTATTGGATTGATCTCGATTTCTCTAAAAACCATATTGAAATTGAAAAACCCAAACCAAAACCAGACCGAACCGATCCATTGACACCCTGCCGGCAAATGTAGATAAAACTGTAAGAAGCCGAAGTCACTCCACGTCACTCAAACATGTCGAGACTCGAGACTTTTTTGTTTTTTTGGTAGAAGAGACTCGAGATTTCTTGTTCCCTTTTTTTTTTTTGTTTTGGTAAAAAGAGACTCGAGATTTCGAGATTTGACTTTTTGAGAAAGAAGAGAGAGAGGGTGAGACCGTGGGAGAGTGAGGTGAGTCGTGAAATCTATAATTCTGAAATTAAATCTGAAAATAAACAATAGGATCGTTACGAGTTGTGGATCATCCTCCAAGATGATTCCACCTTGAAACCCATTTGGTAATCCGGACTAGACCCTCGTTGAGTCTCTGGTTCTCCTCTGTTCTGTAAAGATTGCAGCTTCTTTCGTCCTTCATCAATGGCGGAAGCTTTTGTGCTTCTTTCTTTATCTAGTCTTGGTAAGTTTGGGTAACCCTAAACACGCCGACTTAGACATGTTATTTGGAAGGCAATATCTTTGTTTTTTTACTACAGTTCTCCTTTGTGAAAAAAAAAAAAAAATATAAAGAAAAAGGAAATTATTCCTGTTTTCTTTCTCTACAATCCTCTAAATTGGTTTTCAGTGAATTGTCATCTTTCCTTTACTTCGACCACTTTCCCCCTGACTGCTTTTCAGATAGTTGAATTTCCAAGACGCGAGTAAATAAGTTTCTTTTTCGGATCTACTTTTGATATTTACAGAACTATTATGGTGAAGACTGTTGCGTTAGGGTTTGAATCTCGTAATATTGGTATGCAGACTCAATCTCAGCTTGGTTTTGTTTTTGCAGCTGGTGGACTTCTGGTTTTACTTGTTTATTGACATCTCTTCATCGAATTTTCTGTTGATTCAAAAAGGAAGAAACTCTGTTTGATTCAAATTGAAGGCCTTTGTGGTGGTAAGGAACTTGAAATGTTTTGAGGATAGTGTTGGATGACGGTATTAGAGATGGATTGTATATGTTGGTTTTTGGATTTTGGAGGTTGAGATAAGGAGGTTTGGATTTATGATGGATGGATCTCAGGGCAGTTCAAATGCAACCCCTCCTTTTCTTACAAAGACGTATGAGATGGTGGATGATCTATCCACTAACAATATCGTCTCATGGAGTCCAAATAATCACAGCTTCATTGTGTGGAACCTACCGGAATTTGCGAGGGATTTGTTGCCAAGGTACTTTAAGCACAACAACTTCTCCAGCTTCGTCAGGCAGCTTAATACATATGTAAGTAGTGTGATGTGGTATTTGTTTAATTTGAATGGGTTTTGTGAGGCACTTTCTATTTATATCTTAGCTTTTGAGTTCCAACTCTCTTCTTTCGAACCAGGGTTTCAGAAAAATTGATCCTGATCAATGGGAATTTTCGAACGAAGCTTTTGTGAGAGGCCAGAGACACCTTCTGAAGAACATTCATAGACGCAAACCAATCCACAGCCACTCACTACATAATCAAGGACTAGGAAATTCTTCTGGTGCATTAACTGAATCAGACAAGCAGGAACTTGAGGAGGAAATTGAGAAGTTGAAACAGGAAAAGAACATCCTTATTTTGGAGCTACAGAGGCATACACAAGAGCAGCAAGGTGTAGAGTTGAAAATTCAGTCTTTGGAGGAAAGGTTGCATCATATGGAGCATCGCCAGCGTCAAATGGTAGCTTTCTTGGCTCAGATCTTGCAGAAACCTGGGTTTGTTTCCAATCTCATGCAACAGTCAGAAAATCATAACAAGAAGAGAAGGTTGCCAAAACTTGACTACTTATGTGATGAGGCTGCTGTGGAGGAGAATCAGATGGTGGCTTTCCAGAGAGATAGATCAGATGATCTATCTTTGTCAATAATAAACATTGAACCCTTTGAGAAGTTGGAGTCATTGTTAAATTCTTGGGAGAATTTTCTATGCGGTGTTGGTGAAGCTTCTGGTGAGGAAATGAGCCCTGGTGGAATACCTTTGCAGTCTTCTGCGGTTGTTCTTACTGAAATACATTCGTCATCCGGAGATCCAGATACAAACATAAATATGCAGCCACAGTCACCTAAGCAGCATCCATCTTCACCTCATACCAGAGATACCCAGTCCTCTCCAGAGCTGGCAGAATCTACCAGTTATGGGGAGAGCCTCGTTATTCATTCTGTTCAGCTTAATGCAGATAGTAGGCCTACTGAAATTGACATGAATTCTAAGCCTGCTTCTGCTCCTGAGGTTCAGTCCCAGAGAGAAAGGATAGTAGGGACTGTGACTCCCATTTTGCCAACAGGAGTGAATGATGTATTCTGGGAACAGTTCTTAAATGAGACTCCTGGTTCATCCGAGACACAGGAGGTTCAGTCAGAAAGGAAGGATGCTGATATCAGAAAGAATGAAAACAGGGTAACTGATCATGGAAATTTTTGGTGGAACATTAAGAATGTAGATAACCTTACAGAACAGATGGGCCAACTTACTCCAGCTGAAAGAATCTGATATTGGTTAATCATTCGCATCAATTTTTAATGTCCGAGTTGCTGGCTGTGTTCCTAGTTAATTTGATTAAGAGGTATGGCTGGTTTGGTTTTGTAAAACATTACAGACATCAGTATCTTGAGTTCATTATTCCTGTACATTTTGATTCATGTACATCAGTTTCAGTATTACAGTAGATTCCTTAGTATAAATTTTAGAGAAATTTACTGTTTCCTCCCTGTACTTTACCCTAATTAAACTTTCCTCCCCTTGACTCTCAATTATTGCACTCGGACCCTCTCTAGCTGACAGTGTTAGGCTGGTGTTAGTTGCAGTTTTGAAAAGACCTTTTTACCCTTACACTATCTTCTTCTTCCTCCTGCAACCCTACCCACCCCCACCCCTCTGCAAGCCCACCCCATTGTCGACGACATCGCTGACCTCGCTGCCACTTCCCTCGGCGATCAAGCCATTTTTGCTGCGCATCGCCTTGGAGCTTGACCAAGAACTGCCTACCCTTCTCCGTGCTCTTTGGCTTCATCAGACCGGTCCAGGCCCCATTATCGGCAATGTCAACGAAGACAGATATGAAGATGACGACAGTAGTAGTTCCTGGTACACGGTTCGGAATGCGACAGAGTTGCAGAAGGTGGATAGGATCTTCCCGAAATTTTAAAGAGACTGCCACTGCTAGAGGTGATGGGAGACAACCAGCACATGGTCGATGTCCGGCGTAAGATTCGTTGACCATTATTAAATTTTCCCCTGGCTGCTGCTCGTGCCTATGATTCGGTAGAGCAAATCCTTCAGAGAACCAAACAAGAGATCAAGGATATGGCTTGGTTCTTACTCTACTCCCATGGCTGCTGCTCATGCCTATGATACATCTGCTTTCTATTTGTGGAGACCTTCTGCTCATCTCTATTTCGCAGAATTCTAAGTTGCAGAGGATGAGCTTCATGACATGTCTGCTGTGTCAAAAAGGAAGAAAGCAACAGAGGTTGGGGCTAGGGTCGATGCCCTTGAGACTGGGTCGATTGGTTCCCAGTTCAATCATCAAACAAGAAGCCTGACTTGAACCAGAAACCAAATCCTGAGAGCTCTGATGAACATTGAAGAGCAGTCCAGCCCTTTTTTGAAACTTCTGTTTCTATATTTTCTTTGTTAATAGGATGTATCCAGATGACAAGCATGAAACGGAGCTTTATCTGATCTAACCCTTATGCGGGAGAGAGAAAAAATCTACCAGAATTCAGAAAACTGTCATGGATATGAAAGAAAGAATAAGTTCCAATAGGAAGAAACAACTTCAATCCTTTGCACTCTATATAGCTTTTCAAATCAGTTTTAAGGATTTTCTCTTTTTTTTTTTTTTTTATGGGAATTCTTTTAATCATTTCTCTTCTTTCGGTGGTTCTGCTAATGGGTTTTTTAGTTGATCAAATGAAGCTAAAAATTTCAGAGGCCATGGCCCTGAAGCCAGATTCAGTTTTTTTGGGGATCTCTTCTTGGTGCCTGCAGAACTCACCATAACTACAGGGTTTATGTTACTCTTGTCAGATAGCCATGGTGAGAAAGGAAATTAATTTCAATTTCACTGTGTTGTTCTTATTCTTGAAGAACCTGAGATTCAAAGTTCTGCACAGTTGGTAGATGGATTTCTTTGCTGCAACTGGTTAGTTTCTATGACATGAAATTTAAAATACATCTAGTGAAATATGGGACATCTAATAAAAGTCCCTTGTTCTACATTTCTTCCTGTGCACTCTCAGATTTGAAAGTGCAGATGTGCAGAGGGGTGGGGGCTAAGATACTGGTGGGGAGGGCGGGGTGATGTTTGGTCACTCAGAGGTGTAGAGGGGTGGGGACGGGTGGGGTTGAAGGGTATTTTGGGGATTACAATTTTTACTCCTTGGCCACGTCACGACTTAACAGACGGACACTAACGGGCTGGGTCTAATTGTAATAGATTATACACTGTAGGGGATGGAAAGTAGAGGGGAGGAAAGTTTAATTAGGGCAAAGTACAGGGGAGGAAACAGTAAATTTCTCTAAATTTTAAATTTATTATTATCTTGTAGTGAGATTAAATGATTATGAACATTCCTTCAATTTAGCTCTTTTTTTTTTCTGTATTTTACCATGAGTTTAATGAGCCTGGAGCCTCAATGGGAGTAGTCATGGAGAGATCTCTTTAGCATCCAATCATGATTACATGCAACTCCACAAGGCTCACCTCCCCCCCCTTCCTACCCACGTTAGCATAGAGATAATGGTATCTTTGTAGTCGTTACCTGGTTTGTTAGTGTTCACACCAAGTTTGAATGTGTGTCGGGATAGGGGGTGTTACCAGGTTTGATGGTTCTGGTTTGATTAGTAATAGTTAATTTTCTATCCTGAAAGGAGCTCAGGTCATTGAGATATGCTTCTACTGGTTTGCCCCAGGTCATTGAGATATGCTTCTATTGGTTTGCCTAGTTTTTGTTCTGCAGTGCATAGCATGGTTTCATATCAATGCACTATACTAAAGAATATTAACCCAGACATGAATGAGCCTTAACCTTCTCAGTACTTTTGCGGCCTTTCTGTGCTCAATATGAGCTTCAAAATACACCAGAGCTAGCAATTACAGTCCAATATTTTCTCAACATGCCTCATTCATATTATGAGTTTTGAAGATTGTAATAATATAAAAAAAGAAAGAGAAGGAATGGAGGGAGGAAGAAGAAGAAGAGCTGCTGCAACTCTTGGAAGTCACAACCGTAAGGTTGAGACTCCCCATCGATATCATTAAATAATAGGGTAAAACCCCCAAAACACACAAAGGACAAAAATACCCCTCATAGGGAATCGTGATTAGTATTAGTGCTAATCACAGTTCCCCTCCTCTCTTACATCAATACTTCTAACACTCCCCCTCAAGTTGGAGCATAGATGTTAATCATGCCCAGCTTTTTACAAATATACTCAACCCTTACATGTCCCAAAGATTTAGTAAACAAATCAGCAAGTTGCTCCCCTGTTCGAACATGACAAGGAGAAATGATCCCTTGTTGCAGCTTGTCACAGACGAAATGACAGTCTATCTCAATGTGTTTTGTCTTTTCATGAAACACATTACACATGATTAGTAAAAATATGGATAGCAACCTGATTATCACACCACGAAGTCATAGGAGAATTGTCAACAAACCCAAGTTCAGTCATCAAGTTTCATCCACATCAGTTCACAAGAAGTTTGAGCCATAGCACGATCCTCGAACTCTGCACTAGATCGAGCTACAACGGTCTGTTTCTTGCTTTTCCATGACACCAGGTTCCCTCCAACAAACATATAATATCCTGAAGTAGACCTCCGATCAACTGGAGATCCTGCCCAGTCAACATCTAAAAAGCCTTCAATCCTCTCATGACCATGGTCAGAATATAAAAGATCACGCCCAGGAGCCTTCTTGATATGTTATAGAACCCGTATAACTGCATCCCAATGAGATGGCCGAGGAGCGGACAAAAACTGACTCAGTACACTGACAGGAAAGGAGATGTCAGGCCTAGTCACAGTCAAATAATTAAGTTTCCCTACAAGTCTCTGATACGTCTCAGAATCCTCAAGAACATCACCATCATCTACCATAAGCTTCAAATTTGGATCCATAGGAGTATTAAAAGGTTTGGCGCCCAACAACCTTGTCTCTGAAAGCAGGTCAAGAACATGCTTCCACTGTGAGAGCGAAATTCCTTTCCGTGATTCAACAACTTCAATGCCCAAAAAATATTTCAGTCTTCCCAGATCTTTAGTCTAAAATTGTTGCCCCAAATGTACTTTCAATTTCTCAATACCAGGAGAATCATCTCCTGTGATGACAATATCATTCACATAAACTATAAAAAATATCCTTCCTGCATCAGATAGCCAGAAAAACACCGAATGGTCACTGGCAGATCGTGTCAGCCCAAACTCCAACACAACATCAGTAAAACGGCCAAACCACACGCGAGGCGATTGTTTCAGCCCATACAACGATTTCTTCAGCCTACACACCTTACCAGTAGACTCCCCCTGAGCAACAAACCCAGGAGGTTGCTCCATATATACTTCTCTTGTGTTGACATACCTCAACAAGAGAAAAAGTATCCAGGCAATCTACACCAGAGACTTGGGCATAACCCTTAGCAACAAGTCTGGCCTTCAAACTAGCCAAGGAACCATCAGGGTTGACTTTTACCATAAATATCCATCGACGATCAATAACAGACTTACCAGAGGGTAAGGAAACAAGGTCCCATGTTTGATTCTCCTCCATTGTAGATAATTCCTCAGTCATAGCAGCTCTCTACCCAGGAATAGACAAGGCTTCTACAACAGACTTAGGAATAGGATGACGCTCAACAGTAGACAAACATGCAATAAAACCAGGAGACAAACCAGAATATGAAACAAAGTTAGAGATGGGATGCTGGGTACAACTTTGAACACCTTTACAATGAGCAATCAGAACATCTAAATTAGAAGCAGCAGGAACTGTAGGAGAAGAGGAAGTACCTAGTGTAGGATCGGGATCTGCCGGCAAAGAAGGTGATGTAGAAGCATTCAACCGAGTGGTGTATCTCTCGAAAGGTGTAAATACGGGGTGCAGCCTCGTCCGGAGTGCGACGTTGTATCACAACAAGAGGTTCTGTAGAACTAGGAGGCGAAGCAGACGACAAAGGAACCTGCAAACCAAGAGAACTTTCAACAACATATACGGGCACATCATCATTTAAATCAGAAGAAACAATTGAAGACTCGACATAAGGAGTAGACTCAAAGGAGGTAACATTAGCTGTCACAAAATATTTATTCAAATCAAATGAATAACAACGACAACCCTTTTGAGTTCTAGAATACCCAACAAAAAGACATTTAAGAGCTCTAGAATCCAACATAGAAAGACCAGGACGATGATCCCGAATAAAACAAACACTCCCAAAAACACGGGGTGGTAACATGAACAATGGTGCAGAAGGGAACAACAAAGAGTATGGAATGCCACCACCCAAAACCGAAGAAGGCATGCGGTTAATGAGATAGCATGCAGTCAAAACAACATTAGCCCAAAAAGGTTTGGCCACTTTCATCTCAAACAGAAGAGATCGAGTGACCTCCATTAAATGTCTATTTTTCCTCTTTGCCACACCATTTTGTTGAGGTGTGTCAGCACAAGAGGACTGATGAACAATCCCATGTTGCATCATAAAAGTACTAAAGGAAGCTGAAAAATATTCTTTAGCATTATCACTCCGAAGGATTTTCAAAGAAGTACTAAATTGATTCTGAATTTCAAGAATAAAGGCACAAAAAATTGAGAACAACTCGGAACGACTTTTCATTAAATAAATCAAGGTAACTCTGGAGTAATCATCTACAAAAGGGACAAAATAACGAAAACCCAACTTAGACATGACCAGACAAGGACCCCACACATCAGAATGAACTAAAGAAAATAGTTGGTCAGACCGTTTATTGATTCTAGGGGGATAACTTACACGGTGAAGTTTCCCAAATTGACAAGACTCACACTGTAAACTGTACAACGACCAAAAACGACTATCCAAAAATTTTAAGCTCTCCAAGGAAGGATGACCTAAACGACAGTGAATTTGGTGAGGAAGCGCCACATTCGAACATGTTACAACCGATGTGTCTTCAAGTAGATACAACCCCCCAGATTCACGGCCTCTACCAATCGTCTTCTTCGACGTTAGATCCTGAAAAACACAATAGCCAGGGAAAAAGGTAACAGAACAATTATAAGTTTTGGTGAACTTCTGAACAGATAATAAATTGAAAGGAAATCTTGGGCAAATAAGAAATAGAAGATAATGACAGAGAAGGGGTAACATGCACAGTGCCTGTACCCCGGACTTTTGCTAAAGACCCATCAGCTAACACAACAATTGAAGAAGACTCACAAAATGAAGAAAAAATACCTGAAACCCCAGGCATATGATTTGAAGCACCTGAATCAATGATCCAGGGATGATAAGTGGATGAAAGACAAGCAATAGCATTACCTGTCTCAACAAGTGTAGCAGTGGAGAACTGAGATGACTGGGAATTCTGAAATTGAGTAAAGTGCTCATACTCATCATTAGACATCTTCACTGTCTTTCCCTCGGACTATGGAGATGAGGCAACGAAAGAATACCTACTGGCTGAATTGGCAAACTGAGCTGGTTTACCATGAAGTTTCCAACAAAAACGTTGGATGTGACCAGGCTTGCTGCAATGATGTCATGTTCTCATAGCCCCTGAAGCCTCTGAAGTAGCTTGAGTACCAGATACTAGGCCCTTACCAGCCCCACGACCACGGCCAACACTACCAGTCCCAACACTGCCCTCACGGTTGGGAGTGAAGGATGCCAATGCAGAAGTGTCCACACGTGTGGTATCATGTGTATTCTCACGTGAGACACGTAGAACACGAGAAAAGGTCTCTGAAAGTGTGGCCACTTTATCGCCACCAAGAATCTGGGAACGGACAGCATCAATTTTTTTACCCAAATCCTCTTGAAGTCTCCAAAATATTGAGTCAAAGAAAGACCCTTCCGATCAACTTGATAAAAGTCCTGAGACAGCTCATTAATCTGAGAAAGGTTGTTCTGTCCAGAATGCAGAACATTCAGATAAGCCCACAATTCCTTCACTGTATCGATATGGGTCACCAGGTCAACGATGTGGTGATCCATACAATTTAACATCTGCCCTAAAATTCGAGCATCCACCACTGTCCATGACGTATCAGTATCATCCTTGGTCTGTGTCAAATGCTTCTCATGACCACGACCAGTCAAAACCAGCCCAACAATTTTCTTCCATTGTTGAAAATTGTTGGCACCTTCCAACTTCTTCTCTACTACTTGTTGGAAGAAACTTCAGTAAAAACAGATTTCTTATCACCCATTGATCCAAATAATCTGTCCAATTAATGATGCAGAAAAATATAACATAGAGGCTGGCCAGAAAAATATGCAGAAATCGATGTGAAGTCTGCCCAGAAAACGATGTCCAGAAAATACAAGCAGTATCTGCCCAGAAATCAATCCAAAACTGATCAAACTAACTGCCTCAAACAATCAATAACACATTCCTGAATGGAGAATGAAACCGCAACCTTCTACTCCATAAATCGAGCACCACAAAAAGAGAAAGAGACCTAGTTCTCAAAACCGAAACATGAACTAGTCTCTAAAACATTCCACAATACAGCATAGGGTGCTGTACCCCTTCAAACGAAAATCCTAAAGAAGTCGCAAACCACCAACCAGAGATTAATCAACCAATATAGGTTGAAACCTTGAGAAAGGGGAGAACATGATACTAGGGAATATATCACAGCCCCAAGGACCTTGCTCTGATACCATGTAATAATATAAAAGAAGAAGAAAAGAGAAGGAATGGAGGGAGGAAGAAGAAGAACTGCTGCAACTCTTGCGAGTCACAACCGTAAGGTTGAGACTCCCCATCGATATCATTAAATAATAGGGTAAAACCCCCAAAACACACAAAGGACAAAATCACCCCTCATAGGGAATCGTGATTAGTATTAGTGCTAATCACGATTCCCTTCCCCTCTTACATCAATACTTCTAACAAAGATGTCTAGCTTCTGGCTGGGATCTGTATAACTAAATGAAGATTCTTCAAATTTGGACTATGGTATTTTAGGCATTTTTACTTATATTGTGTTTTCTATTGGATGATAGCATTGTTGAATTGTTTCGTATTTTCATTGATTCACGAATTGCTGAGTTGGATACTTGGGCCATTATGATTCACTGCTCTTGTAGTGTAATGAGAAATCCCAATTTTATTATTGAGCTCCCAACTCAGGCTTTTCTCTTCTGTATCTGTACACTAATGGTATTTTTAGCATTTTTACAGATCCCCGTGGTTGTTTAGATAGTAGCTGTTGTTGTTGTGCTTTTTGTTGGGGTGGGGTCTGTTCAGCACGTGATTTGGAGTTATGGACTTAACCATGAAGTTTATAGTTCCCCTTGTAACCATGGCATTTTCAGTATATTAAGAATCGATTCTATTAGTCAACAAGTTGCTGCTTAGATCTGCTAGCTTCTGATTCTTATAACCCTAAGTCCCTAAGTGCTGAGTCCTGGGTTTATCCATCTTGCCCTCTCTTCCTCCATATGCGACATGCTTCTCTTTGTTTCTAACTTTTCTTATACATCTTTCCCTTTCCCTGTTCATGAAACGTTTGCTAATCAAACTTCACTTTCATCAATATAAATCAGAAACTGTCCCTTAATGGGCCTGTGCTACCTGTTTGTCGCAAAACTTAGATCCTTTGACTTCAATCTAAAGGCAATCTGCGATCAAGTAGGTTTTGTACATGATGGAGGTTCTACAGAATCTGCATGCACAAGTATTATTACGTGCAATAGGAATTCTATTAGCAATATACTTGTTGCAGAGTCTAGAGAACTCACATGATTATGATGTGATTGGTTGTTTTGGATGGGGGTATATGAGTAAACCAATCAACTCAGATCTCCTCAAGCAAAGAGTTAAGAAGAGGAACCTTGGCCACCTTTAGTATGATTGATTTTTGAAGTTTGCTAATGGTTTTATCTTATGATGCTTCAGTATTTGAGGCCTGCAGTTATGGGGCTTCCTTGCACCTAGAGGATGATGTGGCAGATCCAGAACATCCAATTAAAGAGGATCCCTTGATTAGATACATGTACATCAATGTCATTGGACCCCATACTTCACTCTGCTCTATGAATGATAATAATGATGCTTTAGTATTTTTTTTTATCTTTATTAAATATTCCAGGCTTGGGAGATTGATCCTTTTCTCAGATTTATGAGGCTGAAACTTGCCACTTGCCACACAAGAAGGGGATGATGTGAGGAACACATGGATAATTGTTCTACCTACTCAGCTCCCACATGGCAGAATCATTTGAAGGCACCATCCCTCACAGTTTTGCCCAATGACATACCTGGACTCAGAGTCAGAAAATCTAGATATGGTTAGCCCTAGATTTTGTCTTTTTTTTTTTTTTTTATATTGTAGCTGTTGCCATGATGAAGTTCTTGGTTAATGTAAGAGAACAACACTAACACAAAAATCCAAATACAAGGTGGGGGGGAGGATATAACCCGCCTTACCCCAACCCAAAGGAGTTGCACACTCTCACACACTAAAAAAGAATAAATAAACCCAACCATAAAAGACATTACATTCTGAAAACTCTTTATAAAGAGATGAAACTTTGATACCACTTGTAGGATCAACTGCAACCCAAGAGGGGGGGGGGTTTGAATTGGGCTGTGATCAAATTAAATAAAATATAACAAAAAAATTTAAACCCAAAATTAATTCTAACAACATCACACAACAACAACAACAACAACAACAAACTCAGCCTTATCCCAACTTAATGGGGTCGGCTACATGGATCCAATCAAACAAAAAGGTAAAAACTGACAAGTGAAAGTGAGGAATGGGAAATGAGATGAGAAGTGAAAAAAAAAGAGAAAAAAGTGAAAGAGGAAAGAGGTACATCCCAACAAGTCAGGAGAATCTCAGCTAAATAGGGTTTGCTACATGGATCCTTGCCTTCCAATATGCTCTATCCGAGGTCATACATGGCACGAGACCCAGACTATGCATGTCCTTTCTCACAACTTCTCCTATGGTCATTTTAGGCATGCAACTCACTCTTTTTAGCTCCTTCAATCAGAATCATATCACTCCTCCTTACTAGGGCGTCCCTAGGCCTCCGTTGAACATGACCAAACCACCTTAAACGACTCTCTTAGAGCTTGTCATTGATCGGAGCAACTCTCAAGTCAGCTCTAATACTGTCATTCCTTACTCTATCCATCCTTGTTTTTCACACATCCATTTTAACATCTGCATCTCTGCCACGCAGAGCTTCTCGATATGACACTTCTTAACTGCCCACCATTCTGCTCCATACATCTTAGCCGGTTGAACAATAGTCCTATAGAACTTTCCTTTAAGCTTTAAAGGAATACATCAATCACACAGTATACTCTGGACGGACCTCTCCACTTCATCCATCCCACTTAATTTTCTGTGAGACATCATCTTGTATGTCACCTTCTTTATTTATGATTGACCCCAAATATCTAAAATAGTGATGGGGATATCATGCCACACCATTACCAGAGGCTCTTTGTGCACCACTACCAGAGGCGCAGGAGACTACCACGGAGCCAGTTACTATGGTTCGATGATGCTTTCAGAGGCTACAGGCTAGCGCGGGGCTGTTTAGACTTCTAGGGTTATTTTGGTCTTTTTCTCTTAGTACTTATGTTAAATAAGTGAAGGGTGTTTTAGTATTTTTATTTATTTATTTCTGCAGTTTTTGTTTCAGCCTTGTGACTTAAGTAAGGGTATTTGGGTAATTCCTTTTGTTTTAACTAGGGTAAGGGTAGTTTAGGCATATGCCTGTTTTATTTGTCTATTTAGGTTTGTATTCAGCCACTTTTGAAATCGATGAATGAAGGAATGAAGATTTGAAAGCAGTTGCCGTGACTCTCTCCCTCCTCCTTTGCGATTTCTCTCCCTCTCAAAGGTACGATCTCTCTCCCTTATCTCTCTCCCTCATCTCTCTCTTTCTTTCTTCCCCTCCTCTACGGCTCTCTTTTCTTCCTCCCTATTCCCCTTTGCAGCTGCGAGAATCCTTTCTTCCCCCCTGCTGCTGTTGTGACTTCCTTCTTTCCCCCCCTGCTGCTGTCGTGATTTCTTTCTTCCCCTCCCTGCTACTATCGAGAACCCCTTCCCGTCCTGTCCCTTGCAACCAAAATAACCCAACCTCCATCTCCACCACTCCCCTTCCATCTCCCCAGTTGTGACCCCCTTTTCCCTTCCCTGTCCTTGTAACCGAAGCACCCCTAGCCCCATTAAAAATTATTCCCTCCATTCCCCTCCTCCTCTGCCAGCCGAAACCCTATGTTTCCCCTTCCTAAACCAGTCCCTAACCATCCCAACCCCATTTCCAGAATTTACCCCCAAGCTAACCCCTACAACTCTTCCTTTCTTTAAATCTAGAAATAGAATTTTATTTTGGTCATGTTTGCATGATTTCCCACTAATTTCAGACCTGAAACAGTATTTATTCTACACTAGTTGTGCTGTTTTGATATTGCATATAATTCTAATGCTTATTATTAATGGCTTATTATCTTATATGGACTGTCATGAATGCCTACGGAATCCTTGAATGTAATGCCATGAATCTACTTACCTAGCCTTGTGGAACTAACCATATAGGTTGCTAGAATTGATTCCTAAAACCTATTGGTGTTTATTCATTTGATTTCTATTGATAATTGCCATTAGTAAATTCTGTTTTGTCTGATGTTCAGTTGAATGTGGCGTTGTGCGAATTCCAGCCCTTGCATTAAGTCCCTACTAGGGTGTTACACCTGAATCCTGTCCTATTGTGGGATTCCCTAGCTTCTAGGGTTTGTCCTCCATCAACCTGGTATCAGAGCATGGTCTAGAAGTCTAGCTTTCTTTTATTTCATTATAGGGACAAAGTGTCTTAAGATCTCCCATGTCTTCCCGTGCATGACCACTCGTAGTGGTAGGTCATATCAGCTTATGGATCCACCCTCCAACTTTGAAGCACTAGTTAGGGAAATTCAAGCTGAGCTGCGTGCCAGCAGAGAAGCTCAAGAAGCTCACACTGATAACCTTCGTACCCTCGAGCAGAACATCCATACCCTTACCGAGAGGCTTACTGTTGTGGAAACATCAGTCCCACGCATCGACAGGCAGCCGAGCCACGATGAACATGATGATGCCTACTCTGAGGCTAAAGGCAGATTAGACGTTCCCGTCCTAGGAAATGGCCGTGGTAGAGGTAGGGGTAGAGGTCATGCTCCCCATGGGCATCGTGCTGACTTTTGGCCATATGATAGAGGATTTGATGTCAGGAGGCTGGTGAAGGTATATGCACCCTCCTACGATGGCCAGATCGATGCCAAAGTCCTGCTTGATTGGATCAGGCAAATGGACCGGTACTTTGATTTTCATGGTATGTTCGAAGAAGTCCGTTTCAGGTTTGCTAAGATGAAGCTAATTGGAGCCGCATAGGACTTTTGGACTAAACTTGAGAACATGATCAAGGTCTGGAGCCAGTGTCTACTTGGGCTGAAATGCAGGAAAGGCTCAAAGGGGAGTTCTTGCCTATCACTTATAGGCTGCAACTTCTAAATGATATGAACTCCTTGAGGCAAGGTAAGCTGTCTGTGACGGAGTACATGGCTAAATTCAATGAGTTAAAGATTAGGAGCCGTACCCGTGAGGATCGGGAGCAGACATTATCTAGATTCTTGACTGGACTCCATTCTGAGATCCAGTTACACATGCCACCCCACCTGGTTCGTGATGTTCCCCAAGCCTTTAGAACAACTTTAGAGATTGAAAAGTCCATGAGATCCTTTTCCTGAAGAAGAGTTTCTCGACTGGAGACTCGAGCTTTAGAAGACCTCCACAGTCTTCCACAAACCCCTCAAAGCCTCCCAATAACCCACCAAGAAATTTTGACAGCAAAGATAAGGGTATCTTGGGAGCAAAACCATCAGTTGGAGGTCAAATGCGGTGTTTTAAGTGTTAAGGTATTGGACACGCAGCTAGAGAGTGCCCCACCCGAAATCTCTATGTGGAGAATCTTGAGGATTATGATCAGGGTGATGAACAGGATGGTGACTACGATGATCATAATCCCAATGAGTTCATTTTTGATGAAGAGGTTGATGAGGAGACCGACACTTCTAGGTTAGGCGTTGTGTGATGCATGGTACTGCAGACCCTACCCGACGATGAGCTTGAGGTAGTTGACATCTCTCGTCTGGGTGTTGTGCGTTGCATGGTCTCACAACCCAAGGGCAGTGATGACTGGTGGTGAACCAATATTTTCATTACCTATACTTGCCACTGTTGCCATCGACAGTGGGAGCTACATGAATGTGGTTGCCCAAAATGCTGTGTCCAGAATGAGGCTTAAACCTGAGGCTCACCCAAAGCCTTATAAAGTTGCGCGGGTTGATCAGTCCACTATTCCTGTTATATTAAGGTGTTTAGCATAGTTGTCAAGGCGTCGCCTAGGCGCCGCCTTAGCGTCCAAGCGGGAATCCAAGGGCTAAGCTATGGTACGCTTAATTAGAGTCACGAAAGGCGCCCGCCTTGACCAACTAGGCGTCGCCAAGGCGGTTAAAGCGACACCTTGGTGCGCCATGTGGTCAAGTCGGCCGCCTCTCTTGAGAGTGGTTTTTTTTTTTCATGCATTATTCATTTATTCTGTTTCTTTGCTTTTTATTTGTTGATGTAAAAGTATTTCGTGTAATGCTGCTACATGGGATCATACAAAACTGAAATCCCTAAAAAGCTAAAAGTTAAAAACCTAAAACTTCTCAAAAAGTTAAAAAAAAAGTGAAAGTCCTCGACCAGTTTTGTCTCTCTGCGAAATCTGCGCAAACGAAGGCGGCAAAGCTTCTTCCTAGTTCCTCTATTCCGGCACTATTCCGGCAACTAGACTTAGATGAAGGCGGCAAAGCTTCTTCCATCTGCGGCAAGGTAAGCTTCTTCCAACTCCATAGTTGTCTTCTTCTTCTTCAACTCTTTTTTTTTTTTTATTTTATCGTCTGCTGCTGCTTCTCTTTTTCTTTTTTGGTTTGGAATGCTTGGATAGCTGCTTTGCTTCTTCTGCTTCTTCTTCTCAGTTTTTTTTTTTTTTTTTTTTCGCTTGAATGCTTGTTTAACTTCTCTTCTTCTTCTCTGTAGTTTGTAACGCATGCTGCTGCTTCTCTTTTTCTTTTTTGCTTGGATAGCTGCTCTGCTTCTTCTTCACTTTAACACACTAACCGGCTGCTGCTTCTCTGTTATTTTTTTTTTGCTTGAATGCTTGGTTAACTGCTCTTGTTCTTCTCTGTAGTTTGTAACGCATGCTGATGCTGCTGCAGCTTCTCTGTTTTTTTTCCTTTGCATAACTGCTGCTTCTTCTTCTCTGTTTTGTTTTATTTTTTTTCTTTGTTTAACTGCAGCTTCTTCTTCTGTGTAGTCTGTAACGCCTCCTGCTGCAGCTGCTTCTCTGTTTTTTTTTTTTTTTTGCTTTGTTGAACTGCTTCTTCTTCTTCTTCTCTGTAGTACTAACACCTGCTGCAACTATGTCTTTTATGAAATGATGATAATAGTTAGTTTTTTATCTAGGACTTAGTGATTATTGATTAGTGATTAACTGATTAATAAATAAGAGAATGCTGATTATTCATTTTTTACTTTGTGTTATGTCTTTTAGATTTTTAATTAATTTATGATGTTTGATTATTCTGAATTTTAATGTATCATGTATTATTTTTCATTTTGATGACTTGAGGTGGCTTAAATTTAATTTTTAATGATATAAGGTGCATCATGCCATCATGTATTGAGTGTTTGGGGGGGGGGGGGGGAGGGGAAAAACTAACACTAGACCGCCTTTACCGCTTAGGCGCCGCTTTACCGCCTAAGCGCTTAGACATGCCTGCACTGCCTTGGTCTGCCATGCCGCCGTGACAACTAAGGTGTTTAGTCCCCTTACACTTTGCGGGCTATGAGGATAGAGTATGGTGTGATGTCTTAGACATGGATGTCGCCCATATCATCCTAGGGGGACCTTGGCTATATGATAGAGATGTCACTAATTATGGAAGGTCCAACACCTATGTGTTCGAATTCAACGGGAAGAAAATTCGATTGAACCCTAGTGCCCTTAAGGATGTGAAAGCTTCAGAGAATAAAGGTGGTACTTCCAAATAAACCCCCAAGAAGACACTCAACATCTTAAGTCAGAAGCAATTTGAAAATGAGTGTAAAGAATCAAAGGTTGTCTATGCTTTGGTTACCATACAGAGTAATACACATGTATCACGCTTACTCACTGAGGCACCTAAGGACGTATAACCTCTGTTGAGGAAATTTGAGCAGTTGTTCCCTGAGGAGTTATCGGACGAGTTACCACCTATGCGTGACATTCAACACGCTATCGATCTAGTGCCAGACTCCTCCCTGTCAAATTTACCTCATTACCGTATGAACCCCAAGGAGCATGCCGAACTAAAAAGGCAAGTAGATGAGCTGCTCCAAAAGGGCTTCATTCAAGAGAGTCTTAGCCCATGTGCGGTACCTGCCTTGCTCGCGCCAAAGAAAGATGGTACGTGGCGTATGTGTGTGGATAGTAGGGCCATTAATAAGATTACTGTTAATAGGTTTCCCATACCTAGGCTTGACAACATGCTTGACATGATGGATGGCGCTACAATCTTTTCCAAGATTGACTTGAAGAGTGGCTACCACCAGATAAGGCTTAGACCGGGGGATGAGTGGAAGACCGCCTTTAAAACAAAGGATGGCCTTTATGAATGGCTAGTCATGCCATTTGGTTTGTCAAACGCCCCTAGTACCTTCGAGGATCATGACGGAGGTGTTGCGACCATTTATGGGGGATTTTCTTGTGGTCTACTTCGATGATATTCTTATCTACAACAAGACCAAGGAAGCTCACCTTGATCACTTGAGTCAGGTTTTCCAAACCCTTCTGAAAGAGAAGTTTTATGCTAATCTTAAGAAATGTACCTTTTTGAGCGACCAGGTGATTTTCTTGGGTTTTGTTGTATCAGCGAACGGAGTATCAACCGACCTTGATAAAGTTAAGGCGATAGTAGAGTGGCCTGAACCAACAAACATTCATAAGGTGCGAAGTTTCCATGGTTTAGCCACTTTCTATAGGCGGTTCATCTACAGGTTTAGTTCCATCATTGCTCCCATTACAAATTGCATCAGAAAGGGGAGTTCAAGTGGACTAAGAGTGCTTCATTGGCCTTCCAGGAAATTAAGAAATCAATGACAAAATCCCCAGTTCTGCGTTTCCCTGATTTCTCCAAAGTTTTTAAAGTAGCCTGTGATGCATCAGGGGTCGAAATAGGAGGTGTCCTTAGTCAAGAAGCACACCCCGTTGCTTACTTCAATGAGAAACTGAATGAGGCCAAGCAACGATACTCGATGTACGATAAGGAATTCTATGCGGTAGTCCAGGCTTTACACTACTGGCGACACTATTTGCTACCGCAGGGATTTGTCCTGTTTTCTGATCATCAGGCCCTACGATATTTGAGCTCCCAAAAGAAACTAAACCCCAGACATGCCAAGTGGGTTGAATTTTTGCAGGAGTATACTTTTGTGCTTAAGCGCAAGCCTGGGGTGGAGAACAAAGCCGCCGATGCCTTGAGTCGAGTCAATGCTTTATTAAAGCTTTATGGTGCATCTGGTTGTGTGAAGTCCCTCCTGCATAGTCTGAGTGTGCAAGTTGTTGATTTTGATAGGATGAGGGACCAATACCCCACTTGTCCTAATTTTGGAGGGGTCTTTACTTCCCTCAGCGGGGACCTACAGGTGCCTCATCTTGATTATATTCTGAGGGACAGGTTCTTGTTCAAAGGGAGCCGCCTTTGCATTCCCAGGACTTCACTGAGGGATCATCTGATCTGGGAATTGCATAGTGGGAGAGCTGCTGGCCATTTTGGGCGAGACAAGACCATTACCCTTGTTGAGGACCGATTCTATTGGCCTGGCCTACAGAGGGATGTGGCAAGAGTTATTCGCCAGTGTCGTGCTTGTTAGACTGCAAAATAACAAAAATAGAACACTGGTCTTTACACTCCTTTGCTTGTGCCCCATGCCCCATGGCAGGACCTTAGCATGGATTTCGTGCTCGGTCTGCCCAAGACTGCGAGAGGCAATGATTCTCTAAGATGGCCCATTTCATTCCATGTTCGAAGACATCTGATGCTTTTGCGGTGGAAAGATTATTCTTTCATAATGTCTTCAAATATCATGGGCTCCCTCTCACTATAGTGTCTAATAGAGATGTCAAGTTCACTAGCCATTTTTGGCGAGCCCTATGGCACATGTTAGGTACTAAACTCCGGTTTTCGTCTACATTCCCCCTCAGACTGATGGTCAGACTGAGGTTGTCAATAGGAGTCTTGGTATCCTTTTTCGATGTCTCGTAGGTGAGAGTCTAGGTACTTGGGATCGTGTCCTGTCTCATGCTGAGTTTGCCTATAACATGTCCAAGAACCGGTCGCCTGGTCTGTCTCCCTTTGAGATATGCTTGGGCACACAGCCTAAAGCACCCATAGATCTTACCCCTGTACTAGTCAGTTCTAGAGTTAGCAAGTCAGTCGAGTCTTTTGCACAACACTTGCATGATTTGCATGCAGAGATAAGACAACTGATTGCTTCTAGCAATGATCAGTATAAATCTTATGCAGATGTTCACCGTCGGTTGCAGGAGTTCGAAGAAGGCGACATGATAATGGTCCGGATCCATCCGGCTAGGTTTGTTAGAGGAAGAGCGAGCAAGCTACATGCTCGTGGGGTAGGCCCATTCAAGGTAATCAAAAGGCTTGGTGCCAGTGCATATGTGATTGATTTGCCAGCTGATATGGGGATTAGTAATATATTCAATGTTAAAGACCTTGCTCCCTATCATGGCCCAGACACCACACCTTCACCTTACCCAGATGCATTGGACGACTCCCCTTTTGACATTAGCCAGCATAGCCCTACCTTACCTGCCACTATCCCCCCTCCTTTACCTCGTTTTGCCACCAGGCCCGAAGAGATTGAGGATGTACTTGATGAGAGAGTTATATCCACCACCCAAGGGGGGAGACTAGAGTTCCTTGTAAAGTGGAACGGAAGACCGGCGAGCAACAATTCTTGGATTCCATTTGATGACTTCTAGAGCATTGACCTCGACCTCCTTGAGCTCTACCAGAGTTTTCATTCACCTGAGGTGAATTCTTCGCGGGCGGGGAGGATTGATGGGGACATCATGCCGCACCATTACTAGAGGCCCTTTGTGCACCACTACCAGAGGCGCATGAGACTACCACGGAGCCAGTTACTATGGTTCGATGATGCTTTCAAAGGCTACAGGCTAGCGCGGGGCTGTTTAGACTTCTAGGGTTATTTTGGTCTTTTATCTTAGTACTTGTTGTTTAGACTTCTAGGGTTGTTTTGGTCTTTCTCTTAGTACTTATGTTAAATAAGTGAAGGGTGTTTTAGTATTTTTATTTTTTTATTTCTGCAATTTTTGTTTCAGCCTTGTAACTTAAGTAAGGGTATTTGGGTAATTCCATTTGTTTTAACTAGGGTAAGGGTAGTTTAGGCATATGCCTGTTTTAGTTGTCTATTTAGGTTTGAATTCAGCCACTTTTGAAATCGATGAATGAAGGAATGAAGATTTGAAAGCAGTTGCTGCGATTCTCTTCCTCCCCCTTTGCGATTTCTCTCCCTCTCAAAGGTACGATCTCTCTCCCTCATCTCTCTCTTTCTTTCTTCCCCTCCCCTACAGCTCTCTTTTCTTCCTCCCTATCCCCCCCTGCAGCTGCGAGAATCCTTTCTTCCCCCCTGCTGTTGTCGTGACTTCCTTCTCCCCCCCTGCTGCTGTCGTGATTTCTTTCTTCCCCTCCTTGCTGCTGTTGAGAATCCCCTTCCCCTCCTGTCCCTTGCAACCAAAATAACCCAACTTCCATCTCCACCACTCCCCTTCCATCTCCCTAGTCGTGACCCCCTTTTCCCTTCCCTGTCCTTGTAACCGAAGCACCCCCAGCCCCATTAAAAATTATTCCCTCCATTCCCCTCCTCCTCTGCCAGCCGAAACCCTGTGTTTCCCCTTCCTAAACCGGTCCCTAACCATCCCAACCCAATTTCCAGAATTTACCTTGAAATCTTAACCCCCAAGCTAACCCCTACAACCCATCCTTTCTTTAAATCTAGAAACAGAATTTTATTTTGGTCATGTGTGCATAATTTCCCACTAATTTCAGACCTGAAACAGTATTTATTCTACACTAGTTGTGCTGTTTTGATATTGCATATATTTCTAATGCTTATTATTAATGGCTTATTATCTTATATGGACTGTCATGCATGCCTACTGAATCCTTGAATGTAATGCCATGAATCTACTTACCTAGCCTTGTGGAACTAACCATATAGGTTGCTAGAATTGATTCCTAAGATCTATTGGTGTTTATTCATTTGATTTCTGTTGATAATTGCCATTAATAAATTCTGTTTTATGTTTGATGTTGAATGTGGCGTTGTGCGAATTCCAGCCCTTGCATTAAGTCCCTACTAGGGTGTTACACCTGTAATCCTGTCCTATTGTGGGATTCCCTAGCTTCTAGGGTTTGTCCTGCATCAAATAGTCACTTTTTGGTATCTTTCTTTCCTCATTTCACACCGTGCCAGTAGCCATCATAGTGTGACTAAAATTCCGCATGATCTTCGATCTACTAATTTTAAAACATCTTGTTTTCAGGGTTGATCTCCATTACTCTAACTTAGCGTAATCCTTGCTTTTGTCTCATCCACCAAAATGATATCTACTGCAAAGAGCATACATAATCCTTGCTTTTGTCTCATCCACCAAAATGATATCTACTGCAAAGAGCATACACCACGGGACTTCGTCTTGAATGCTTTTGGTTAGATCGTCCATGATAAGCGCAAAAAAAATGACTTAAGGCTGATCCCTGAATGTGGCCCAATCGTAATTTGGAATTCCTTGCCCTGGTCTCCCACAGATCTCACACTAGTCACCACATCTTCATACATATCTTTTATGATATCAACATATTTACTTGATACTCCTCTCTTCACTAGAACCTGTTGGATTAAATCTCTAGGGACTCGATCATAGGCTTTTTCCAGGTCAATAAAGACCATATGTAGATCCTTCTTGCTCTCTCTATATCTTTCCACGAGCCTCCTCAATAAGTTGATAACTTCAGTTGTGAATCTACCTTGCATAAAGCCAAATTGGTTCATCGAGATAAGGGTCTCTCTTCTCAAACGAGCTTCAATAACCTTCTTCCAAAGTTTCATAGTGTGACTCATAAGCTTTATGCTTTTGTAGTTATTGCAGCTTTGTATATCACCTTTATTCTTGTATATCGGGACTACAATGCTTTTCCTCCATTCATCTGACATCTTCCTTGTGTTCATAATCTTGTTAAATAGATTTGTTAACCAATATACTCTACAACCTCCAAGGGCCTCCAAGGGTTTTCCATACTTCTATTGGAATCTCATCTGGGTCTGTAATCCTAACAACATCACACTATGGAAGATAATAGAAAGCAATTAAGAAACAAAAACAGAGAGTGCCATGGAGGATATTACCGGTTGCTTGATGTAGTCTACTTGCAAGAGAGGAGATTGAGAGAGAAAGAAACAATCAAGCACACAAGGATTTAGAGTAGTTCAGTACCCAACTGTCCTACGTCCCCTACCTTGATCACGGACCAAGTATATCTCTAGTAACTAATTCTTTTCCCAGGCAAGAATCAAGCCTTTACACAAATTCAACCACTGTTTCAGGTTGAGCACCCGTACCATCTTGGTCAAGGATTTCCTCTTAAGCCGCACAGTCTTCCATACATAAAAAATGGCTTCTTCTTTCAAGCCTGATACTGTAATCACTTTAAGCAAACTATATGATCAATACAAGATGATTTCCTTTTTTTGCACTTTTCACATTGAAGCACTTTGTTCCTCAGCCCTTTTCAAGATGATGTAGCTCTTAAGCATAGTATACACAATAGCAACTTTCTCAGAATGTTGTAATTGAAGCACAACAACTTTTCTCAGGAAGATGATCGAATTATGCTCTTGCTCTTGCTATTGTTGTGTTGTCCTTTTGATACTTGGCATCAAATGACTCCATCCTTTTATAAGCAAACGAACTAGCCTTTAGAGTCAACCTAAGCTTCTCATTTAAACATTTGAATTCCACTTTCATTTCCAAGAGAAACTAGCTTTTTGAGAATCATTTATACTTCAAAATAGTTGAAAGCATTAATCCATTTTAGACTCAAATATTCAACTTATAATTTCCAAGAAAAACTTGATGTTGGAGCTCCTCAACATCAGTAAAGAAGTTTAAGAGATCCACTCAAGTGGTGTCCAAGGGGTTATAGTCAAAGACCTTTCAACTTCTTAACCACACAACATTTAACACTATTGCACAGAAGACCGTACAACAGTCGCAGAAGACCATGGCTTCAAGGACTCAAGACTGTCACTCTTGGACATGGACAGAAGTAGGTCACAGAAGACCGTCAGATCGTCCATCTGAGAAGACACAATCTCAATGACTCTCGGTCATTTACGGAAGACCGCAATGGTCGTCCGTGGACATAAACCTTATACTTTGGTTGTCCATAAGTTCAGACTTAGAATATTTTTGGTCTGCCAATTACGCTTGATCGTCCATCCTTGTTCACGGAAAACCGTGGACAACAGATTTAGAAGTCTTTCTAAGTCAAACCACCTAGTTTCTTGGTTTTCCATTTAAGTCGTTTTTGATATGTTAGGCTTTTTACATCTTGTTGATCATTTATATTAGGATTACAAAGATATTCCAATAATAATCTAATTTTAATCTTGTTCCTTGAAAGATGCCTTCATCTTGATTTAGCTTTCAGCTCCTTGATCTTTTTTCGTCACAGAAGACTGTCCCTTGTACACGGAAACTATTTTCGCAAGTTCTTCATTCATTCAACGTGCCTTGTTTATCCTTCAACTGTACGTCTTTAGTTGCTTGGGTATCATCTATCTTTTAGCACAGTAACACACATGTTAATATAATACCCAAACACACATCACACAATGGTTTTCATATCCAAACCACATAATATATAAATGGAACCTTCTAGGTCGAACACTCGGAAAAAAGATATTCCTTGATGAAATAAGATCCTAGCAGTTTGAATAAGATGAAATTTATATCCAGAGAAATTCTCTATTCGGAGGACATCCATCTGATAAGCCAAATAGATTTTACCTACGGCCTCTTGTGGGACCTCATTCAGGAGAAGGGATGGTTTCAGCCCAAGGTTGAGAACTTTCAACTATGAAATAAGGGTCTGGAGAAGATTAAGATAACCTCACCTGCATTGTTATTAAATGCTCCGTAAATGCTGCTAATTCCAAATTATGTTCCCACTGTGCCCTTTCACTTTCTGGACTTTTGTGGAACTGATTTTGGTACTGGTTCAAACCTGCCATAAAAAACATATATAAGTTGCAAGACTGCAGATGTGGGAGCCATGCTGTTCCGATTCAGGGAATTAACAGGGCATGTCTGCTACTGGCAAAGAATGTGCATCAACAATTATAAGGTTGGAGTTAGAAGTTACCCTTTATTGTTCTTGAGATGTTTAAAAAGTAAAAGTCAACTGAGGTATTTTGGCCTCTTACAACACAAAGCAATGATTACTATTGAGGGGTGCTTTGGTCTAAGGTTCTAAATAGATCAAGGAATACTGAGAAGTGTGGGTTCAGGTATTAAAAAAATATTATCAACTTATGCTGTAGCTAACCATGTTTATGGCGCTGGATATTGTCATTAACTGAGTAGCTGGTACAGCTTTAGTTAAGTTCAGTTGAGTTTATGATTATTAGGTGCTTTTATCAACAAACTAAAATGCAGTGGAAGAATTCAGGGACATATTAGCAAGATTTTGTTGAATAGGATTTACGAAATTTAATTAGGCATACAAAATTCTTAACTGATGACTTTCAAGATTGTGTTTGATTAAGCTGGAAAGCTTGTTACATAGAAGGCTCCCCACCCCCACCCCCGGCAGGGTGTCCTGTGTTTGTATACTTGTGGAAAGTTCTCTGCTGAACTTTGAAACCCTTCAACATTTTCAACTGAGTTATTTCGTTTTTAGGGCTTTTGGATGCTGTGTTGAAATGGGTCACACAACAGGATATGGGAGAATATAAAATTTATCATATCTTGATAAACAAAAGGAAAAAGCCCCTGGCTCTGAAAGTCTGAAGCCTTTCCTGCTTTGTCATTTCTTCCATATGAACTGATGATTAAAAATTCCGACTGTTAGATGAGGACATCCCTGGATAGTCCATATCCAAATTTAATGGTCTAACTGTCTAGTCCATGTAGGGGGGTTTTCTCTTCTTGTTTACTTGTTCTATATGTGATTAGATGATGATGCTCACAAAGTTTGAGCACCAAAGAAACTGCCTTGTGGCAGATAAACTGATGCAGTTCAAAAGAACGAGAAGGCCAGCAGCAAGCCAGGCCACCAAACTGGACCAAGAATGGACTAATATGTTGTTGATTGAGTGTCCAATGGGTTATATGGGCCATGGGTTTAATATTTTTGGGTTTATTATTGTAATGTGTCAATTCTATAAGCCCAAATATTAGGGATTCAAGTCCTGTACTGAATTAAGTAGTTAGTTTCTATTTTGTTAAGGTTCTAGAATGGTTTCTATTTTGAAGAAGATTTAAGTTGCAAGGGATTCTCCCTACTATACATAGGGGTTTCCTATTTTATTGCTTTCAATGAGATTCAGAAGTCCTTTGCTTTGGGATGCAGCGAAGCTCTTGGAGGGATGCCAAATTGCCAAGTTGAACTGGTGAGAAGTTAGTCAAGTTCTTTGGTGGGAAGCTTAGTTCATATTCTTCATATTCTATTTAAAAAAAAGGGCGTACCCAGTGCACGAGGCTACCGCCACTGCGGGGTCTGGGGAGGTTCATAATGTATGCAGCCTTACCCCTGCTTTCATAGAGAGGCTGTTTCCAGACTCGAACCCGTGACCAGTTAGTCACAATGGAGCAACCTTTATCGATGCGCCAAGGCCCATCTTCACCTTCTTATTCTATCTTATATCTTATTATTCTTCTCGTTTCCCTATCAATTCCTATCATTGATAGCAGTCTTCTCCCATACTTTGAACCTTGTGGCAGCACCATTCTTGCCTTGTTTCTAGTATTCCTTTTAGTTGTTATTTTGCACAACACTTGGCTATTATGTTTGTACTAGTTTCTAATTACTTTCTCTAGTTTCTATTTTGGTTCTAGTTGCTAATCTGTGAGTTTTTTACTGCTGTTCTGTAGGTTCTATTTCTATTTTGGTAGTTTCTATTTTCTGTTCACTTTTCGTGTTGGTTTTCTAGTTACTAATTCCATTCACTTACTTTCTATTTGGTTTCTCTTGCTATTCTACCTTCTAGTTGCTGTTACGCTGATGATTCTAAATCTGATTCCAATTTCCAGCAAGTTACTATTTTAGTGATGCTCAAATCCGACCGTTGGTTCTGGTTCAAACTTTAAGGGTTTATTCACCTTCCCTGTTAGCCCACTCGATCATAGATTTTTCTTTTATCTGTTTAATTAAAGCTTAGTGACTTGTTTGGTTCCTACTCCCTATGATTCCGGATTTACATGAGGTTTTCAACCCTAATCCTTAGGTGGTTAGAATACCCCATTATAAACTGACAGAGTTGGAAGGTCTTTTGACCCTGTTGCAGCTGGATCCCTACCTCCTAAACAATGAGCAAGTTGGAAGTTCTTTTAATTTCGTAAAAAATTTATTTTCTTGTACCTGGAATGATTCAACAAAAGTTGGAGTAACATTGATCTCATATTCTTGAGGTTGAAGTTTCTTGTGTTTGTGTGTGGGATGGACAGGATGGTTGTCTGTAGGAGCTAGGGGAAGATATTTCTTTGGGAAAATTACATGATTAGCTACTTTTGGGTTTTCATCTACAAAACTGTCCACCCTATGTTTGAGTGAACAAAAATAGACAAAAACAAGTTAAGGTTTACAAAACTGGGCAAAATAATGTCTCTCCCTCCCACACTTAACTTTGTAGACATTTTTACCCCTGTCATTGCCTTCTCGCCTAGGCATCCTCCGTTCTCTACAACCTACCCTTGTCCCAGCCACCGCCATTCTCTGCTACCCCAAGTAACAGAGGGAAAAAAAAAAGAGATTGTTTCAGAGGGGAACTGTCGAGGAAGGAAAGAGAGTCACTGTTTTGTCTAGTTTTGTAAAACTAAACTTGTTTTTGTCTATTTTTGTTAACTCAAACATAGGGTGGATAGTTTTGTAAGTGAAAACCCAAAAGTAGCTAATCATGTAATTTTCCCTATTTCTTTCTTGTTCACTTGTACTAAGCTATGACTTGACACGTGTTTTGATGTTAGACAAATATGCAAGGTGTCATCAGGCACGGACTTTAACAAGTTCTGTTTTCTGATTCATTTGTGCATTGTATTTTGTATCATAAAATAGGGGGTGGACCTCAGCGCATCGGTAAGGTTGCTCCATTGCTACCTAGTGGTCACGGGTATGAGTCGGGAAACAGTCTCTCTGCGAAACAGGGGTAAGGCTGCATACATTATAACCCTCCCTAGACCCCGTGGTGGTGGGAGCCTCGTGCACTGCGTAAGCCTTTTATTTCGTATAATAAAATATTCCTGGGGTAGTTAGCTCCACTTAGTGTGAGATATGGCACAGTTAGATAAGTGGATATCAGGACGATATTGTAAACTATGTATAATTGATGGCCAAATAGTTAGTTATCCCACCCACCCTAAATCAAGAGAACAATTTTTAGTTGTAGGGATGTGTCTGAATTTGGGTACTTGTTTTTGAAAGTACCTAATATCACAAAATTGTGTTTCTTGTTGCATAGCATATTTACTGAAATTCATTGCGAACTCTCCATCAATATTTTATTTGTGTGACCTTTTTGATGTCCTAAAGAAATATATACTATCATGTATATTACTCTCTTAGCCTTTGTTCTTCTTGACTGAATAGACAAGATGCTTGATCAGTAAAACTTAAGATATTTCCAGATGCATAACATAATAACAAGTCTTGGAGATTACTTTTGACCTGGTCCGTGAGAAACCAGGTCTGTGAAAGTAAGATTGAAGTTCAAAGTTGAATGGGGTATAACATTAGATTTTGAGAATTGTATGAATGGGGACCTAAATCAGGGTAGCAAGATCTTCTGCAATTGATGGAGTTGAATCCCGTAAAGGATTGGTTGATTATAATTCTTTATCGTAAGGAAACAAGCATAATCATACTGTTCTATTAATGGAGGCAGCAGTTTGATGATATCTGGAGGAAGAAGATCTAAATTGTATTGTGATGGTAGTAGTTTATAGGAAGGTGGAAGAGTTATTGGTGAAGCAATAGGTTGATATTTTGGAAAGAGAAGTATTTTGGAACATCTATTAGCAGTCTTTATTTGAAGTTCCTAGTTTTATTCTTACAGTTATAAATATTTTCAGATTAGTAGGGACTAGGGATGCAGATGCAGATGCCAAGCTGTTTGGCAAGAAATATATCAAAGGCACACATAAGGGAATGGCTGGTTCACTTAGCCAATTGGTGAACCAACCCAATAGGCCATAGGGCCAACCAACCCTGAGTTGGGCCTGCCCAATAGGGGTAGGAGTTGCTGGGTCTCCCAAACTCAGATCATTGGGGCATTATTGTCAATTTTTGTTAAAAAATTATTTATTCACCCGTGTCTCCCTTTGGATAGTCCATCGTGTTAAAAGTTCCTATATGATATACATGTTGTTTTTTTTCTTTCCTACAAGGTCGACCTTTTAGAGAAAGCAGATTTTACATGGTATCAGAGCAGGTAGAGGTAAAGGTATCGAGTCCATTTGGGAGCAGGCAGGTGTTAAAAAATTATTTATCCACCCGTATCCTCCTTTAGATAGTCTGTCGTGTTAAAAACTCTTGTATAATATATATATTGTTTTCTCCATTTCCTATAAGGTCGGCCTTTTAAAGGAAGCGGTTTCTACAACTTTTATTGATAAAATTTTGACTTCAAGTATTGGACGAATCTTAGTGAGGACAACATGACTTAGCCGCTGAATTGAAGGACATCAAATGGGGTCTAGATGAAGAATTCTGCTGCAACATATTAGTTTCTATTTTTGTGAATCCTAGTACTAAAAATTATTTTATGTTACAAGATTTAGTTTATATTTCCCAGTGAAGTTAGTTTCTATTCTTTGTAACTTGAGGTGCAAGCATAGGTCCTTTATATATTGTAAAGGCTTTTAGAAGTCTCTCGGCGATTTGAATAGTTGAATGAAAGTTTGCTTTGACGCATGAAAATTCTCGTCCATTGTGAGTGACATGAAGGGCTGCTAGGAGTCTGGTTAAGAGAGCCAAATCTTCTTATTCCTATCTTCTATTTTCTTCTTCTCCTCTAACCTCTCTCCCTCACACTTGAACCCTTTGTGTGCTGGTTTCTTTGAGGCTGCCACAACCGCTGTGAAGAACACTCAAAGGCTGCTACCACTCTCCATCCAACATCAAGGCTATTGCTGCCACTGTTGCACCCATTCGAGTGAGGCTGCGGCTGTTCCGGAGGCTTGGTTCTTGCTACAACTTCAAGGCTATGTATCTCCATTCCCTTTTGTTAGTAAGAATCGGGTCATGGACCTGGTTTGTGGTGCCCACCCGAGGCTGCCGCCCCCTACCTGCGAGAAGGAGAGAGAGAGAGGGCCAGTCACTTTGAGTGACTGACTCTCCCTCCTCTCCTTCCTACTCTGATTATGACTTTTCAAGAGGGGGGGGGGTTGGGTGAGTTTATATAAACCCTCTTAAAACCCCAAGTCCAAACACAACTCGAGTCTAATTCTCTCCTCTCACTCTTGCTCTCCAAATCTCTGTGTTCTTTGTGGGATTCCATCTTTTCTCAAGGATTTATGATGTGTGGTTCTCTGTGGAGAAGCCCTGCGAAGATCGTTTGTTTTAGTGGTGGGTAATCAAAACTTGGTGCTTGGTCTCTTCTACTGTCTTCCCATATCCGTTCAGATAAGATCCGAATTGTATCTATGGGACTATTAATTTGTTTACATTGGCATTAGAGCCATTAGTTTTTGGTTCGCTCTCGCACATAGCAGCAGTAGTAGCAGGCCGTGGCGTGCGGCTGTGTGCAATTAAGCCGCGCTCAACTGTGCAGAGCAAATGCAACAGCAGGCTGTGGGGTTGTGGCCCATATGGCTGTAGTAGCAGCAGGATGCGGTCAGTGGTTGCTGCAACCATATGATGATTAAAAACAAAAAAACAAAAAAACAAAAA
Organism: Telopea speciosissima; assembly: GCF_018873765.1. Lineage (NCBI taxonomy): Eukaryota > Viridiplantae > Streptophyta > Magnoliopsida > Proteales > Proteaceae > Telopea > Telopea speciosissima. Next base: position 35,175,673 of record NC_057924.1, on the reverse strand, counting down.
ACAAAAAAAGAAAAAAAGAAAAAAAGAAAAAGAGAAAGAAAGAGAATGAATTATATATATATATATATATCTTGGATTTGTGATGTTACACATGTGCTTCTTGATTGGGATTTATTGTGTGGTTTCTTGAAACATCTCATTCAAGAATGAAGAATGTAACAACTTGTTTGAGGTTTCTTGAAACAATCCCATTCAAGAAGAGAAGTTAATGGGATTTCTTGTTATGGGTACATCTCTCTTTTCTTTGAGTTTGTTTTTTTTTTGTGGTATGGTGCACATTAACAAGAATTCCAAACAAGGGAAAGAAAATGGGAGAAAGGGATTTATCCCTTCTCATACCATATTCTTCCCATGTGTTATGAGAAATTTGTTTGAGATGATTACAAACAAATAAAATGTTAATAATATCTTCCTATAGCGGTATTGATTTTATTTCACGCATACGATTACGGATACGATGTCAAACTCCATCCCATGCAACCCATATTCTGAATTTATATTATGGGATGACAAATTTTTGGCACTTGTGTTAGGGATTTTTTTTTTAATTTTTATTTTTTTTAATGTATGAGTGATAGAGTTAATATTTGAAGGTGACGCAAAGTGCGGCGCTCCGATCCGAATTTCTGAATAAGGAATCATCCTTTTCAAAGAAGGCCATGGGACTGCTTGTTCGTGAGGTGGATGCTGGTTGACAAGGTATACCCAAGAAAGGACTATTCCCACTAACAAGGGCGAACCCTTAGTAGTGATGTAGTAGGAATTTGAAATGTAATGAGATGGTTGTAATTTTAAATTTTATTGAGAAGCCATGTAAAAGGAAGCCTCTGCACTGCGTATCACTTTCTTATAATGACTCGATGTGTCACTTTTAAGTACCAAAATGAGTCCCTTAAGTGGGATCCTTGCACACTCGATGTATGGCGTATTGTTTTGTGGTATGAAGATACCTATTCCTCTTTGACTCTCTGTTGTTCCAAATCGGTTAAAATTATGTCTCCAAATCCGTACACTCGTGAGATTTGATTATGAGTCTAATGAAAATTTTTATCTCACCGTGTGAAGTTGGGAACCATTAATTTTAACTAGGGTTTCACGGACAAAAATTTGGATGGGTACCAAATGTCCTTGTGCATTGTGGAATGTAGTAATGGCTACCAAGACCGTTGTTGTTGACCTTAATCAAAGCAAAATAAGTTGGATGGAACCAATTATGACATGTGGCATCGTAAGATCCAATTCTTATTCAATGAACAAGAATGCCTTGAACACCTGATCTCTGTAATGGAAAAACTTGATGAGGGTACTATTGTCCGACACCATCAAGAAAAGGAAGCTAATGATGATTGGTTTAAGAGGGATCATAGTACACGCTTTATTATGTTTAGCTGCGTGTACGGTGATCTTTTGGCACATGAGAAATGTGAACCTGCCAACTCCATGTGGGATCAGGTTAAGTTAGATAATGGAGGTACATCAATTACGAAGTTAAGGGCTATGACCTTAAAGTTTGAGATGTACTGTAAGGACTCAAAGAACACCATGCTTGAATACTTTAGGGTTTTGAAGCACATGATTAGAAAATTAGAGGATATTATGTGTAACCTTACAAATGAGCAGTAGGTTCAAGTCGTCATTGGGACCCTACCTAATTCCTGAGTCCAAATGAAAATAGTTCTCACACATAATGACGATGCCAAGATTTTTAATGACATTGTCGCCCATGTGAAATTAGAAGCAGAGCACCAAGAGGTGACCCATGCACAAGCCCTTGTCGCCCAAGCGGGGCAGTGCAAGGCATTTGGGTTTAAGCGCAAGAGTCAAAGGAAAGCAGAACATCAGGGATAGGCACAGAACCAGGCGCTAAGTAGATGCAAATCCGCCAAGCGTAAACATGGCAAGCGTGGCGGGAAAAGAGATCTATCCAAAGTCAAGTGGTATAACTGCCAAAAGATGGGGCACTTCGCTTGTGATTGCACTAAGCCGAAGCAAGTACCATTTCTATCCCACTCTCCTTGTACTTTCGTATGTATGTATGTTTTGGTTGCTCATACCCAATCTAATTGGATTGTGGACGTAGGAACAACAAAACACATAACTCGAGATTGAAGGGGTTTTGTAGATTATAGGAAGGTTCCAGATGGCTCCCAAAATATCTACATAGGAAATGACACAAGTGAAGTAGTTCGTAGAGTTGGTATCTATCAGCTGACTTTGCGCACTGGGCACACCTTCTTTATGATGTACTATATGCACCAGAAGTCTAGCATAATCTACTTTCAATTTTAGTACTTTCACTTCTAGGATATTCTTTTATCTTTGATGGTAGTTTGGTGGAAATACTTTTCGATGGTAGTTTGTTTGGACAATGTTTATTTGAGAATAGTTTTATTGAATTAGATTTAATAAATCTTGTTGTTTTTTCTTTGTCTTTTGTGATTAATACTGATAATAACTTAGAATCAATCGCATGTCATGCTAGACTAGGACACATAGGTTGTGACAGGATGACCAGGTTAGCTAGAGAAGACCTTGTTTAACTTGCTAAAGTTAACCTACCAACATGTGAGTGCTGTTTAGCCGGTAAGGCCCATCAAAAGCCTTTTAGAAAGGCAATCCGAGCTACCTAGACCCTAGAATTTATCCGTTCGGACATTTGGGGACCAATGAATGCGAAGGCACACCATGGTGCTTCTTATTTTCCTACCTTTATTGACAATTATTCGCGATATGGTTATGTCTATTTGATCGCTTATCGTTACGTAGCATTAGATTGCTTCAAACACTTTGTAGTAGTGGGTTGAGATTAATAAGGCAAGAGTTTAAAAGCTCTGCACACTAACCGATGACGTGGATATTTGTTTGACTAGTTTAAAGAATTTTGCAAGAAAAAAAAAAAACCTAGGCATTTGACTATTCCTTATACCCCACAACAAAATGGTGTAACGGAGCGAAGAAATATAACAAACACTTTCAAATATGGTTAAGTCGATGATGGCACAGACCAACCTCCCAATATCTTTCTAGGTTGACGATTTTATGACCACTGCCTACATCTTTAACAGAGTGCCCTCATAATCAGTTCCTTCCACTCCCTATAAATTGTGAAAAGGCGTAAAACCCACTATGGGGCATCTACGACCATGGGGATGTGTTGGTTATGTTCACAGTACCTCCTATAAGTTTAGGAAACTTGACCATAGAGCTAGAAAGATAATATTCATAAGATATTCTAATAGCTCAAAAGGCTATGATATGTATGGTGAACATCAAGATAGAGGAATGACAGAGACAGAATCACGTGATGTAGATTTTATTGAGACCAATTTTCCTAGCATTAAAGACGCTCGCAGAGATCTTAACCTCTTTGAGATAGAGACTGATGAAAGTGTCTCAACTACTCTTGGCAAGGGTGGGGAATTCATAAATCATCCTGTAAAATCTAGAGAGGGTGAGAGTAATCATTACCCCACTGGGAGTGCGCCACCTCGTGAAAGTGCACAACCCAAAATTCAAGATCCTTTCACGTTCCCTGTCGTCATTTTGAGATTGAGGGGGATGCTCTCATTTGTATTCCAAGGGATGAGGATGAGCCAGCGTCGGTAAAAGAAGTCCTCTCCTTTCCAGCTAAGGAAATGTGGCAAGAAGCTATGAAAGATGAGTTGAGTCCTATGAGTATGAACCAAGTCTGGGAGTTAGTTGACTTTCTGCCTGGGCATAAGGCCATCGAGAACAAGTGGATTTTGAAGGTCAAACGCAAGTCATATGATTCAATTGACAAGTATAAAGCATGCATTGTGGCCAATGGATACTTAAAAAGGTGTAGACTATGATGAGACATTTTACCCTATAGTGAGGATGGCCTTAATTTGTCTCCTCCTAGCCATCGTCACAAAATTGGATTTGGAACTTTATCAAATGAATGTTAAAACTATTTTTTTCAATGGAGAACTGGACGAGAACATCGTTATAGCTCAACCAATGGGTTTTGAGGTCAAGGGATGAGAGCGCAAAGTTTGCCGTCTTAAACATTCCATCTATGTCCTTAAGAAATTGTCTAGATAGTGGTACATTAGATTTCATCATGCTATTACCTCTATTGGTTTTGAAATAATAGAAAAGCACCACTATGTGTATGTGAAACGGTCTAAGGAAGGTTTCCTTATCCTATCCTTGTATATTGATGACATCCTATTGGTTGGGAATGACATTGAGATGATTGTCGCACACTAAAGAGTGGTTGTCCTCTACTTTTGAGATGAAGGACATGAGAGACCGTAGAAGATTCCTTAGTATGTTTCAAGAGACTTGCGTAAAGAAGGTCTTGGAGCTATTCCATATGAACAATTCGAAACCCATAGACACTCCAATGGACAAGGGAGACATTTTCTATCGGGATTCTTCACCAAGTCAGCTGACAAGGTGAGTGTGTTTTGTATGATTTCTTTTGCGGAGTGTTTGAACTTAGAATATATGTTGTATGTTGCATGCATGTGCATTTATTATTGCTGAACTGTTATATCATGATTTGGTTTGCTGAATATTATGATCTTAATCAATGCCTGAATTGTCTTGTGAAATGAAACCAGGAATGGTCGATGCTGGATTTTGATACCGTGGTTGCCATATATTGCTACTGTTATTTAAGCCAATACATTAAGATTTGGAAATGGGTGTGCGGTGTGGTTGAAGATGGATTCTGGTACCGCATTCGCCATACTCAGTTGTATGATGTGTGTATGATTAAGGAGATGGGAGGACAGTGTGGCCGAGAGTAATTTCTGTACTGTGATCGTCGGCCTTGAATGTATACATATGCATATAACAAATTTTCATTCTAGAATTGTACATAGTTAGGATAATGAACCTAGTGCTACGGTCCCTTGCCAATAGGGATATAGGTGTGGGATAACCCATAATAGTAGGCTTGATGAGATTTTTTGAGATACCATTTTCACGGTACGATGTGATTATTACCGGAAGCGCACAGAGCGCGGGTAATCAATGTATAATTTCAGGACCGTGGCGCCAGGATAGGGTTATTGGGGTTTGTTGGGAGATCCATGATGCATTCGGGGATTGACAAGCTCCTATTTCGCAACAAGGGTTTGATATTGCACCGATGGACGATTTCAGAACCATGAATACTACCTACTTTGTTGTAGTAGCAATTTAACCCAAAGACTTAGAATTATTTAGGTTATTAATAAAATGAATCATGCATTCATTTATGGCATGGACTATTTGTGTTTGCTTGCATGTCCCACCCCCTCACTGAGCTTGGTGAAGCTCACACCACATGTGCCCCCTTTTAGTTGATGATGCAGGTATTTTGGACACACTGAGCACAGATGTTATTGTCCCCACTACCGAGATTGGTAGAGACTGGTGGACCCCGAAGTCCGATGAGCATGAGCCGGTATGCGCTTGTGACAACTATGCTTATGGAGCACCGTGATCGTGGCGTGGCGATGTTTACCTTACTTTTTTATATTTGAACTCTTTTGATGTAAATATTGGATTATGTAACTATGGATTACGTTATGCTATAGTTGTATTTGAGATAAAACTGTTATTAAACAATTATCACCATAGATGACCCCATAGTAAGTTTTAATATTATTATATTGTTTCCGTTGTCAATTATTGTATTGATTTATGATTTGTGGATTGTGAGCTTAGGGATACTGCATATGCGGATCCTGATATGTCTAGTTGGATATTAGTGAATATCCAATCACATCCTCGGTTTAGTGGGAGTGGGGTATGATAATCACCCTATCTTTGATGGAGTTAGAGTATGTCGCATGTTCGACAGTAGTTTAGGAGGCCGTTTGGCTCAGAAGGTTCCTGCAGAGACTTGGTGTTTTCGGTCACTTAGATGACTCTGTGCTTATACATTGTGACAGCATAGCTGCGTTGGCTTTTGCGAAGGACCCCAAGTTTCATGGGAGGGCCAAACACATTGACATACAATATCATTATATCCAGGATATGGTTGCACAAGGTGAAGTGGTCCTGAAGCATATCTCCACTAGCAACTTAGGGTGTTAAACGGTCCGATTTCGATTAAAAGGTTCGGTGATTGATCGTTTCTGTAAAATGATACTATATTCCTTGCAAGAAGTTACTAGATACCAATCGCATAGCCAAGATATTTTTCAAAGAAGTTGTTCATATTCATGGACTACCTGAGTCCAAAGTTTCCAACCGTGACGTGAAGTTCATGAGTTATTTTTGGAAGACACTATGGATGAAGATGAACACCAAACTAAAGTTCTCAATGGCATTTCACCCTTAAACGGATGGATAGAATTAAGTGGTTAATAGAAGCTTAGGGAATCTTCTCCATTGTTTGGTTAGTGATCATAAGAAGACTTGGTCCCTATTTTGGACATAGCTGAATTTGCCCATAATAGTTCTGTTAACCATACTACCGGAAGAACACCATTTGAGATTGTTCTTGGCCTCCAACCCAAGAGACCCGTTGATTTGGTGCCACTATCATCTTAAGCAAGAGTTAGCATTGAGGCTGATGAGTTCTTGAGGTACATCACAGAAGTGCATGTTGATATTCAATGACGCATCGCCATCAGCAATAACAGTTACCAAGGTGCCGCCAATCACCATAGAAGATATGTTGGGTTTCAACCAAGTGACATGGTGATGGTGCGCATTGCGGCTGAATGTCTCCCTCTAGCTACCAATCATAAGCTTCACCCAAGGAAGATGGGACCTTTAAAGTATTAACAATGTGTTCAATGTGGCTGACCTTACCATCTACCTTGTACACCATTTAGACGAAGGAAATTCAACATATGCTCTTTGGCTTCCCCATTTTTCCACTCCAACTGAAGATGCAATTGAAGAAGTGCTTGACAACAAGTACACCATGATGAGGGGTGGTAAAGTCTATTGTTCTTCCCTAGTCAAGTGGAAAGACAGACCAATCAAGGATAACTCATGGATACATGCAGACGATTTCAAGCGCCTTGATCTTGAGTTGTTTGACCACTACATGTCATTCCTCCATTTGTCGGAGATGAATGATTCTAAGAGGAGGGGAGCTGATGCAATTGCCAAGCTGGTGGCAAGAAATATATCAAAGGCACACATAAGAGAACAGCTGGTTCACTTAGCCAATTTGTGAACCAACCCAATGGGCCATAGGGCCAACCAACCTTATGTTGGGCTAGCCCAATAAGGTTGGGTGTTGTAGGGTCTCCCAAGCCCAGATTGTGGGGGTGTTATTGTCAATTTTTATTAAAAAAAATTGTGACTTCAAGTGCTGGCAATCTTAGTGGGGACCACGATTTTGCCACTGAATTGAAGGACATCAAGTGGGTCCACATGAAGAAGAATCCAGCTGCAACGTATTAGTTTCTATTTTAGTGAATCTTAGTACTAAAAATTAGTTTCTATTTTTATGTTACAAGATTTAGTTTCCATTTCCTAGTCAAGTTAGTTTCTATTCTTTGTAACTTGAGGTGCAAGCATAGGCCCTCTATATATTGTAAAAACTTTAAGAAGCCTCTCCATGATTTGAATAGTTGAATGAAAGTTTGCTTTGAAGCATGAAGATTCTCCTGTCCATTGTGAGTGACATGAAGGGCTGCCATGAGGCTATGAGCCTGACTGAGAGAGCTAAATCCTCTTATCCACCTTTTATTTTCTTCTTCTCCTCTAACCTCTCTCCCTCACACTCGAACCCTTTGTGTGCTAGTTTCCTTGAGGCTGCTGCAACAACTATGAACAACACTCAATGTCTCCTACCACCTCCATCCAACATCAAGGCTGTTTGCTGCTACTGTTGCACCCATTGGAGTGAGGCTGCTGCTATTCCTGAGGCTTGGTTCTTGCTACAACTTCTAGGCTATGTATCTCTATTCTCTTTCATCAAAACCTATAGAGTTTTGGACCATCATTTCGCACCATCACCCCCTCCATTCGATCCCCATTCTAGCCTGTTCTATTGGCTGGATTGCTTCCAAGGCTTAACCTTCTATTTTTCACTCCCTCTTCATAACTTCACTTCTGTCCATCAAAATTACACCAAACTTGTTACATATCATCTACTCCACAAGGCCTCCACTCAATCCAAACTTGAACCCAACTTATGGCTGGTTTGGCCTGCAGGGTATAAGTTTCTATTATGTTTTTGCTGCCATATCTTTCAATTCAACCATCAGAATCAAGTGAGACTTTCAGCATTGCTTCTACTCCATACAAACATCAATCGAACCGAGTTTGGTTGAATTCCATGGCTGGTTTGGTTAGAAAACCTAACTTCCTAATTCTGTCCTTCGTTATTATAGACGCTAAATTTTGTCCCCAACCCTGGCGATGACGACAACTGGACACGGATGACTGACGGCGTCCCCCCTAAGGACCCTTTACCCTTGAACATGAGCCATATCACCTTCGATATCCCTAAAAACAATTTACAAGACCCTTTGACCAAATGCTAAAGGAGGTACTGCTCACCTTCCCCGACCACGGTGGTCCCGCTACTAGTTAGCGGGCTGTGGAGGTTGTAAGGGGGCAGGAACACCCCAGAAACCATAACCTTGTGGAGTATGCACCGCATGTGTGATAGCATCATGGACGCAAGCATGACAGTCTAGTGTGGCGTTACACCCATACAACATCACAGAAAGGCGCGGCCTTGCCATGCGACACCATAAATGGGCGTGGCCCCGCCATGTGGTGCTTCGGCCATCCGTGGCCCTGCCGTGCGGCGCAGCGCGTGCCCAGGAGCTCCGCTGCGGCACCGTGGAGCCCATTTTTGCCTATAAATAGCTCCCTTCCCCCCCTCATTTGCACATTCCAAGTTTTCTGGAGAGGGGGAGCTCCTAAAGCTTAATTTTTGCCCTTTTCCCAATTTCCTTGTTTTGGGACTCTTCCCCATCCCGTTTTCGAGCCTTTGAGCCTTGTCCCCTTGTCCAAAGTCCGGGTTACCCAAACCCAACTTCTTCGATCCCTTTTTCGTTCAATTCTCAGAAACCCTCCATGGCGTAGCCGTTTTGTCCAAAAACCAAGTACTCAACTCCTAAATTCCCGTGACGTCCATGCTCTGCTGAAGTTGTTTCGATTTGGTTCCCAAGAGCCATTACTCTGTCCAATAGAGGAAAAAGTCAGTCATTTGTCTCCACCTAAGCCGAGGGACGCTCTGCATCTTTTTTTTTTCATAATCGCATTGATTTAGCATACATGTATACATTTCTATCGTTAACATTTAATTTTGGCACGATGTAGACTCTTAAATATTCCTATGTAGTGAACATAGTAGTTAGTATAACATAGTTTACTTTATTTAAATAGTTTGTGCATCATTATTTAGCCACGCATGTGGGTATAAGACATTCATAGATGGAGAATATTCGAAAACAAGCATCTAGTAGAAAGATCGGTTTACCCGGGTGGGTGCCTAATAGCTTCCCACTCTCGTAACCTAACCATTTACCCTGAATCTCTGACCAGACCAAATGGAATGATGTATCCCTTCACAAGGCTATCTCAATTGGGTCCTAGGCCCCAACTTTAGGTGACGACTCCATTACATATTAATGTATGACCTCCAATCCCCTGGTAATCATAATCTCGAGAAGACACATTCCTTCTCTCTCCATTGAGGAGCTTAACCGAGAAAAACATCGGGAACCGATCCTCACAGTGGCTACTTCACTGGGGAATGATGGTCAAGCTTTCATACTAGATGCTACTATTGAATGTAAGAATTTTCTCCCTTAAGCATTGTTTGATTTATAACATTTTTGGCTAACCCCTTTTGTTGTACTAACTGCATCATGCATCGTGTTCGAAGTGAAATCAAACGACGAGGGTACTCCCTGTTGTGCCTCTACCTCTGGGGATGTGGGGCACATCATACTATGTACTTTGAGATCAGATGATGGCTGCTTCCTGCACCACTATCATGCACACACACACACACACACACACGGCAAGATAACACATTTAGCACCGTGGTTAGTTGTTGGACCGCATGTGTAGTCATGGATAAGTCGCGGTGAAGCCATAACCCTTGATATTTACTTTACTTTACGGGTTTGGAATCACCGATGAGGGTATTTACTAGTGTGTCGTGGGGTACTTTCGTTACCCAAAAAGGGCACTAGGTTGACTACTCTGAGATTGCGTGACCTATTCCCCAGGTATATCAAAAGGACCACGTACCCACAACTCATGTACAATGATAGGTATATCAGTTCTGTTAAGGGTGACCTTGTTTTGTCCTATCAGCCTACCTATTGCATGCATCATGTAGGAAATTAGACCATATACGACTCGGATATGCCACAAACTAACATAGTCTGTTTAGGGCTATAAGCGAGATCCTAAGTGGTATATCCTTCCTAATGTGGATTGCTTGTCATGGAAAAGAGCTCTATTCGTCCCTCGATAGTCCCTCGTCAAAAGCGACATATCTATCTGGATTAGCGTATAGAAGAATGTTGCCTCGATTGTCCCTCGGAGAATGATACACTATTCAGTATAGCACGCCAATGATAGAGCTTTGATTATCCCACAATGAAAGGCACTGTGTATTAGCAAAGGATAGACCCCGAGAAATTCTCAATTAGGCCATTTTGTTTGTTGAATCGATTGATGGTCGCCTTACCCGACTGGTAGAGTTCTTGTCCCTTCGTTCCCTCACCCAATTCGGATTACAAGCGGTTCATGCGAGCAGTATGGAATAAGTTGATTCGATGGAGATGGGTACGATATCACAGATGTGGATTGCCTTTTGCATGAGAACGGGTGGATGGGGAAGAACAAGATCAAGCAGTAGTAGAGCCACCCAGAGGAATGAGCAGCATTTTTTGCAGCGGAGTGAGTAGCGAAGGAAGTAGAGGCCGGGATACCAGAGACTAGAACAACTGCTAGAGTAATCCCAATTGCAGAGTAGTTATAGATTCAATTCTTTTTGTCGATTCAGTCAAAGTCTAGCTTTTATGTTTGTTGATCCAAACAAACAAAATTCTTCGCTTTGTGGAGAGATAGACGTTTTTTACTGAATGATTTCCAGCAAGGGGAGCTTCTAAACTCAAATGCTCTGTGGCACATCACGGATATCCCTTTTCAGGCAGGAAGGTAGGGCCTGGCCTATTTTGTTTGTTGCTGTGTGACGATTTAAACTTGACCTTAAAAAACCATCGAAGGATTTATGGTGTCATTACATCAACTCTAAGGTTATAAGGTCTTCCCTGATTAATCATGAGTGCCGGTGAATTTACATCATAGACTACCTAAGTAAGATGGAATCAAGAGGTTAGGTACGAGTTGTTGTGCAGAACAACCTTGTTTGTATCCATAGTTTGATATAAACAATAACAAAAACAATATAATAAAAAGATAAAATAAAAAAAATCTTTTCAAAATTTTCATACTTTTGTAAAGCACAATTCACATCAAGAAAGATCCCTGTTACCCGTGTGGGCTCGTCATGACAATAGGCTAACCCGAACAGGTCTAATTTGATCCCCAGAGGTCTTAAGTACTTTCATTCGTCCACACAAGCAAAATCCAGTAAGGTCATCACCAAATGTGGGAACCATGGATCCGTCAAATGTCGGCCTGTCAGAAGAAGTATGGAATCAGTAGGGGAATCACTTGCGATAAGAGATGACAGAACTGAAGCAATTGATGAAACAGCTAGTGCAGACAGTGCAAGCCCAATACCAAGGAAATGCAATGAATACTTTCGAAGAGCCAAGGTGTGAGGATCCGTTCCCGAAACCGCGCATGTTCCGTTGGGAGCTCTGTTCGGATGGGGTTTGGGGGTTATGCTCCTCGATTGGAGTGAAAAAGAATGCATCTTCTCGAAGGTTATGATTTATCAAGGGATGGGGGGTCATACAATTAAATTAAATGAAATGGAGTTGCCACCTAGGATTGAGGCCTAGGACCCATTGGTGTAGCCCTGTGAAGGGCTACGAGACTTCGTTTGGTCCGGTCAGAGATTCGAGGTAAGTGGTCAGGTTACGATAGTGGGAAGATGTTAGGTACCCACCTTGTTCGGGTAAACTGGTCTTTCTAGTAGATGCTAGTTTTTGAATATTCTTCCTTTATAAATGTCTTATTTCCATATGTATAGCTAAAATGATGCACAAACTGCTTAATTAAATTAATCTAAATCAACTACCATATACTACACAAGTATAATTTGAAAGTCGACATTGTTACAAAATTGAAGTGCGATGAAAGAATTAAATACCTGTATGCCTTAAACCAATGTAATTATGCGGGACGGATCGTGTCCCCCAGCTCAAGTGGAGGTAAAAGACTGGTTTTGTTCTTCATTGGATAGAGTAACGACATCAGAAAGTAATTGCCCGGATATCGGGCAGAATAACGGCGTCAAAAAATCTTTGGAGAGTAATCACTCGAATATCGGGTAGAGTAATGGTCCACAAGTGTTGGGCTCTAGGACCTCGGATAGAGTAACGACATCATAAAGCTTTTGGAAAGCAATCTCCCGGATGTCAGGCAGAATAACGGTGTCGAAAAGCTTCGGAAAGTAAGCTTCTCGGATGTCGGGCAGAGTAACGGCGCACGAGTGTCGGGCACTTGGACCTCAGACGGAATAACGGCGTTAGAAAGCTTTAGAAACTAGGTATTAGGACGTCGGACAGGGTGACTAGGCCATGGGAGACTTCGGGGGTTTAGGCGAAAATGGGTTGGGGAAGGCAAATCTGGGGGACCTGGACTCCAGATAGAGGGACGAGGCTCGAAGGCTCGAAATTGGATTGGGGCTGAGCCCCGAAACTAGGAAAAAGAGCAAAAAAGGAAAATTGGAGCTCTAGGGGTCCCCCCTCTCCTCAACTTGGAACTTGTTGAAATAAGGGGTGGGGGTATTTATTGGAAAAAATCCCATCTGGCGACGTAGCAGGGCAAAATCTATGGCGCCGCTGGAAAGAAAAAATCATGTTTTGGGTCCCCCAAGGCGCTACCGTTCGGTGTCGTGGCTGGGCGATGTGCTATCGTGCAATGCAACGGCTGCGAGCGGTGTTGCCAAGCCATGGCTTCGGGTGGGGTCGTATTGAGGATGCAAGGGACTATGGGTGGAAACGAGGTGGAATAGGGGTGTCTGGATTACTCTGAAAAGGGTTTAGAGGGCATTGCCAGTCTTTGGCATCTGGTTGTCGTCATTGCTGGGGGGGTGATAAAATTCAGCGTCTACAGTATGCCCCTCTTTGGCCGAGACTTGTGCCAACAGCCGTAGGGCAAAGACAAAAGACCGCTTGATTTTGTCACTAGGAGCATGTACTGCCACCACTTTGCTCAAAGGTGGTGGAGTTGAAAGATAAAACCTAATTCGGCAAATCACTTGGTGAATAATGAGACCTATTTCGGTAAACCATTCGGCGAAACTTTTTTGAACTTAGAACGATAAAACCTATTTCGGTAAACCGTTCGATAGCAACGGGTGCTCATTTAGTCAATCTAGAAGATCAGGTGTCAGCGGGAGATCCCAGATCAAATGGCAATGAGTGATTTGAAGATCAGATGACAACAGATGATCAACAGATCAAATGGCAATGGGCAATCCAAGGATTGGATGACAACGGGTGATCAAAGGGCAATGGGTGATCCATGGATCGGATGACAGCGGATGATTGAAGACTAGATGACAACGGGTGATCAACAAATCAAATGGCAATGGGCGATCCAAGGATCGGATAACAACGGATGATCGACGGATCAAATGGTAACGGATGATCAACAAATCAAATGGCAACGGGCGATCCAAGGATCGGATGACAACGGTGATCAACAGATTAAATGGGGTAATGGTTTTGAGCGATGCTCTGCTGGGTTCTGATTTGTGAGCGACGCTTGGTAGGAAATCTGACTTTGAGCAATGCTTGGTAGGAATTTTTGGGTTTTGAGCAGCGCTCAAAAAAGTTTGGTTTTGGGCATCGCTTGATCGAAAATCTGATTTTGAGCAACGCTCGACAGGAAATTTTTGTTTTTTGAGCAACGCTCAACAAAGTTTGGTTTTGAGCATTGCTCGACAAAGTTTTAAGTTTTAGCATCGCTTGATCGGAAAGGCATCGTGATTGAATTTCTCTTGGAGATGTATGATGAGACCACATCGTGACTGAATTTTTGAAAATGCACGATGAGATGACATCACAACCAACTTTTTTTTTTCTTGGCAGCGCTGCTGCACGGCGCCGTCAGGTGCGCCCCCACGGCTCCGCGGCACTACCAGCCTTGCATTTCAATAAATAGGGGGGGCACCCCTCATTTCTCACCTCTCTCTCCTTCTTGGCTTGGGTTTTCCACTTAGAGGTCTGCCCTCTCTCCTCTTTCTCTCTATTCTTTGTTCTTTTCTCATGTTTTCCTTAGTTTGGCCATTTGCCATGTCTTCATCAAAGTGAGGTAGGCTGTCGTCGACTTCCTCTGAGGTGACTGGCGATCTAAAAGCTGAGTGGTATCCTGGCAGCATCCTGGTGGACACTGCCCTCCATAAATGCTGTACCATTTAGGGTTAGGCCCTCAAAAAGGTAAGTGGTACTTGCCTTCTGTTCCTTTTCATGCAGCGCATGTTTTGTTCAATACTTGATTTCTACCAATTATTCTGTAGGAGCTTTACTCTCCCAGCTACAAGAAATATTGTCATACCAATGACATCTTGTGATGGTATCAGCGACTCCATCCTACTGTGAGAGAGGGTAGACCTGACAGGCCTCGGTCGTACTGCCCAGGTAGTTTCGCCAAAGCTTGATACACCAGTAGTTCATGCTCTTGCGGACCATTGGTGGCCGTCAACTCACACCTTCCATTTGCCTGCTGGGGAGGTAATCATCACCCCTTTGGACTTCTTTATGATCATAGGGATCCCTTTCTCTAGGAGACCTGTTTCGTTGACTCCCTCTATTCAGATGAAATCCCTTGGGGAAATTAGTGACCTCTTGGATTTCAAAGTGACTTCTTGTGTCATTTTCTTGATCATTCTGAAGAAAGAGTGGGACAACCGGGTAATTGATGATAGCTCTCCTGAGGAGTTATTTGATCAAGCTGCTAGTTTTCTCCTCTGTCTTGTCTCCAATGTCCTCTTCCATGATGGATGAGGTCGTACAGATATTTTCCTTGCTTGTTTCTTTGAAAATTTTGAGGAGGCAAGAGTCCTTTGACTGGGGTGGGTCTGCTTACGCCCATTTCTTGAAGATGTTGGATCGCTTTGCTTTCGGCGGGCTTGGCTTGATTGGTTGTGCCTATGTTCTTTGGCATCTAGGATTGGCTTGCAGGACCTTGGCTGCACCATTGAAGGTTCAGATCTGTTTGCTTAGAGTGTTCATCATAGGAAGAACCATTGTCTATTGGAGGAGCAACACTTGAGGCTCATCAGGTTAGCAATTCTATGTTAATTTCTATTGATTTAATTATATTGATTATTCATGGGATGTGAAAGTAACCTGAATCGATTATTTTCCGCTGTGCATTCGGGTGTGGGATGGATCCCTCTATCCATGAGATGGAATAGGGATGATTATTATCTATGACATGGATCCCAGTAATTTTATGGGACGTCAAAGAAATGGACTGGGCATTGGTTTGTCATACCAAACCCTAATAGGGTTCCAGTAGGGCACCATGGGCGATCATGGAAAACCCTAATTATTGAAAAAAGGATGCCCAAGCCAGATTAGGGTGTCCTAGGGCAACCCTAGGGACAACCCTGGAGTTCCCTAAAACAGGGAACTCGAACTTATATTATTATTGGTTTTCCAAGGTGAACCACCATGATCCTATGGACCATAGGATTGACTTACACATATGTGGGGAGATCCTTAAACTGTACATCGGGGTCTACATTGACATCCCCTTGGGCACCTATATCCCCAGCTTCCTCCTCTTCCTCTATCTCTTCTTCCTCCTCCTCCTCTGTGCCGCTCTTCCATTTTCATTTTCTTAATGGAAGTTTTACTGATTAGCTTCTTACCCTCACCCGCCTCAAACTCTCCAATTTGGGTAACCCCGAAGAGCGCAAAAACCCGGGTAAGAGACCTCCCATAGGGTAGATTCCCATCCGCCAGATTCATGGCATGATAAAATATGACCTCCATAAGCAGATAGGGTAGGTTGAGTTGAGGTCTTCCCTCACCCACTATCAGCAAGCAATAGGTAATGTATGCCCGCAACATTGAGATACTACCCTGGTTACCACCCTTGGGGTAAATGTTGTAGGAGATGCACCTACTCAAAATCCTGGCTGTGGGCTTGTAGCTTCCCTTGGACTTTGGAGCCCTTTTCGAACCAGTGAGAGCCTTGAACACTAAATTCCTAGTTTTCGGAGAAAATTGATTTGAGATGTCCACCCTTGGCCTGTGATAGCATTTCTTCCCGGTGTTGGGAATCTGAAGAATTTTGGCCAAAATAGCTGGGGTAAGCATTATGTCAACCGCCTTCACCCTACTATTGGGCCTGAAGCCCCGTGTCTCAGCCGCCGGAGGATACCATAAAAATGCCGAACAAGGTTCAGGTAGCATGGGAGGTTTGGAGATAGCATTGATGCCCAACCTAGGGCATTGAACCTCGCATAGAGCTTGAAATGTTGAAAGTCCTCCACCTTTACCATTCTCTCGTTTACCACCTTCTTATCCCAGAAATTTTTTCATTCTTGCTCATGTTGATAACATGAGAACCAAAATTGGTCGAACTCATGGTCCTCAGCCGAGGATCCATCACTAGCTATTGGAGAAGGGACGGTCAAAGATGAAGATGGTGATGGATTTGACCGTAGGTGCTTGAGAGTTACTGAATTCCTTGCTGTATTATGCCTTTGGCTTGAAGACATGGCTGCAATAAAACAAATAGAAGAAAGTTAGGGTTTTTACAGAAGGATAGCTGAAAAAACAGGAAAATTTGGGGAAAAGAGAAGAAAATTCACTTTAAACTCACCTAGGGTGTGTGTGAATGCGAGGAATCTTCATGGAGTGCCTTAGTATGTGGGGGAGTAGCATACAAGACCCTCTGGGCGCAACTTTGAAGCTTTAGACCTCACAAAATAGAAGAAAGAAATGACAAAGAGAAGTCCAGATTGAGTAAAATAGCAGCCCCTGATTCTCTAGGCATTAGCACTGGGGGATGCACCCAAACGCCTAGAGAATGGCAAACAATAGTTTTTTGTGTTTTACTTTGATTTGGCTTGAACCAACTTACATAATAGTGTAGCATGAACACTCTAAAGCATTTATTTGAACATGGTGATGTTGGTCCATATTAAAAAAAAAAATATAATAATAATGAATAAGATAATATGTATGTATGGGTATGAATGTATATACATATACCGGTGTGTATGAACTTGTGTGTGTGAAAAGTGATTGAGAATCTGTACATAGATAGGTCAGAATGAGGAAATCTACACATTAATCTAACTGGATATTTTTCTTTAGTGTCGGTAGTGACGTGCCGGCACACAAGCCCGAAAACTGAACTCTCAATGGAACACTTCCTAGGCCAATTTCGGATTATCACTATGATGATGACAACATACATGAGCTGAACCAAAAGCTTGAGAATATGATAAGTGACCGTAGGTATCTACAAGACCAGATACACTATAACATAGACCTTATGACTAGGGATTTCAATATCATTGAAAGGAGAATTAGTTACCTCCAGTACCACACCACTCGCATTGAGAGTATATTTTGCCGATGGTCAGACCTAATCTAATGCTTAATATATGAATGCAGGTAAAGGTATTAGTTGGCTCTGTGTTTAAGTTTCCAAATATGTATATACCTGGTTGTTGTATTAAAATTTTTGTGAGATATTGCTGGTTGTATACACCCCTGAACCATTCCATCTCATGATTCTCCATGTGCGTGTTACCAGAGTTCATGCAACTATAAGTATGTCTACCCTAGGCTAAAGCAACCTTAGAAGACTAATGCCTAAATTTTACATGGTAGGGAATGGTTGAGTTGTTCGGGCTTGGCAATCCCCAACAACATGCATTACAATAGATAACTAAGAAAAAGACTAGCACGAATCTAGAGGATTAAAAACCGAGCCGTAAAGTACCTCCTAGCATACCTAGCACATGCTGACACCTGTAGTGTTGAGGACCGCTTTATTTATCTTACATTAGCCAATGAGGTTAGGAGTGACCTAGCTTACCTAGACCTACAGGCTTATTTAATGGGAAAAAGATTGGAACAACTTGCCTTCTAGACACAGGTATAAACCAAAATGTTTTCCTATCATAGGTTTTATTTCAATTTATCTTGCAATCTTCCGTGTTGATGCATTTTCCCTTGATGTATGATGTTGCTACTATATTGTGATTTGGAGAATGACAGCTTGTATGCTTAAGATCAAAACTAGAACTTTCCTTAGCTAAGAAATGTAGAGTTATTCACACAAGGTCCTTTTCAGCGAGACAATTATGGTTAACACAAGATCCAACCGGATTGGTCGACGTGGAAGAGTCCCTGGATTCGTTCTAGAAGTTGGACTATCGAATGGAGCCGAAGCTTAAAACTTTGAAGTGTCGGTTACTTTGGCAAGGATGCCCCGAGTCATCCCAAATCTGGTGCCTGCAACCCCTCCAGCTATTGCAACTGCGCCACCTTCATTTATGGCCACGGGCAAAGTGAATACCATCATGACTACCATGATGTGGACCATTCAGTAACAATAGGAATTGTTGGGCCAAATGACCACCCAGTTCACGACCTTGATGCAGTAGTGAGCAGTACCACCACCACCCAATCGACCCCCGTAATTCCCACCACCTGTGCCCCAATATGCGGTGGACAACTCTACGGCTAGAGTGATGGATAGATTCAAGAAACTTCAGCCGCTTGTGTTTTCCAAGATCAGTTCGGAGGCGATGCAACCAAAGAGATGGATTAACTCCTTGGAGAAAGCGTTCGACGTGTTGGAATGTACCGATGTCCAGAAGCTGATATGCGACGGGTACCAGTTGCAGAATGAAGCCGAAGTATGGTGGAAGGCAACGCGACCAAATCTGGAGGCGGTTCATCCCAACTTTACTTGGGATCAATTCAAGGAAGTTTTCTCTAAGAATTACTTTCCTGAGAGCTTCAAGGATAGGAAGGAAGCCGAGGTCTCTACTCTCGTGCAAGGGTCAAAGTTGGTTTTGAATTACCAACAACAGTTCAAGGACTTGTTCCATTTCACACCAGAACACATAAAGGGGGAGGCTAGCAAGTCGAAGAAGTTTGAGAAGGTGCTCAAGTCTGGGATCGGATCCATTCTGTCGGTCTTAGACATACAAGACTATGCACAGATGGTCAACAAGGCTAAGATCATGGAAGATAGACTGAAGGAGAAGGCCACTGTCGTCAAGACTAGGCAAAAGGACAAAAAATTTAAAAAATTTCGGTTGGCTAATCAAGGAATTCTGAGGATCTAGCTCGAGTTCCAGCCCGATACAATATCGGTGACCAGAAGTGGGCCAAACTTCTCAATCTTTTCGTCCTACTTTTAATCAGACTACTCAATACGTCCAACCTGCTCCAAGCCAAGCGACAACAGCTTCTCCACCATCCTGACCAATAGCGAGCCAAGCAAGCCAGGACTCTCCTTCCACCACACCACCCAACAGATGCTTTGTGTGTAACAAGTCTAGGCACATAGCAAGAGAATGTGCCAGCCGGAGATACAATTCCTACCCACCATTTCAACCTGCCGCCCGACCTTTCTAGCCTTGGGATAACAGAACACAAGGGAAAGTGTTCGCGCTGACCAATGAAGAAGCAGAGGCGAACCTAGAAGTAATGACAGGTACGTGCCTACAACACTACTAATTAGTAGGAGACCCAATCGAGTGGATGAGGTTTGATTGCATCATTGTCTTTCATTCAAACCCTAGGTACCTTGATCATATCATCCGCTCCTACACAAGTGTTATTTGACTCAGGTGCATCCCACTCTTTCATTTCTATTACTTTTGCGGATAGAATGACTATCCAGCCAATAGATATAGGCCATAAATTAGTAGTTAGCACTCTGATTGGGAGCGTCATGAGCCTAAGGGAAGTTTACGACCCCTGTCTAGTAGAAATTTGTGGGAGGAACCTGGCAGCCCGCTTTGATAAAGTTTGACATGAAGGATTTTGACATAATATTAGGCATGGATTGGCTATCTGCCTATGGGGCAAACATCATGTGTGCAGAGAAGAAGGTTTTGTTCAAAATGAAGGACGACACGGAATTCGCCTGTCAAAGTGAACCGATAAAGAAGCCCAAGAGGATAACCTTGTCCGCCCTCCAAGCACAGAAGTTACTGGATGAAGGATGCCAGGGCTATTTGGCCACGGTAATGGACACCGAGGCGAAGGTTAGACCATTGGAGGAACTTGATGTTGCTAGGGAGTTTCCCGCATCAGCTGAAGATCAAGGGTAGCGACATTCACAAAACGACGTTCAGAACCTTGTACGGGCATTACAAATTCCTAGTGTTGTCATTCGGGTTCACCAACACTCCAGCTGTGTTTATGGACATGATGAACAGTGTGTTTCATGATGTACTAAACAAATATATCATCGTATTCATCGACGATATATTAGTTTACTCTAAAAGCGAGGAAGAACATGCCCAGCACCTAAGATTCGTGTTGCAGCGGTTGAGAGAACATCAGTTGTACGCCAAATTCAGCAAGTGTGAGTTTTGGCTCCACCAGATTGGGTTCTAGGGATATATTATCACTGAGTCTAGCATTAAAGTGGATCCAGATAAGGTAAAGGCAGTTCTCGAATGGGAAACTCCAAAGAACATCACAGAAATCTGTAGTTTTCTAAGATTGGCTGGGTATTACCGATGATTCATTGAAATTTTTTCTCGCATATCGGCACTAATGACAAAGCTAACAAAAAAGGGTGCAAAGTTCGAATGGACTGACGCCTGTGAGAAAAACTTCCAAGAATTGAGAAATCGGTTAGAGACAACACCAGTGCTAACCATTCTGGATGGCACAGTGGCATGGTAGTATACGCAGATGCGTCTCGAACAGGATTAGGCAGTGAACTAATATAGAAAGGGAAGGTGGTCGTCTACACCTCTAGGTAGTTGAAGGAACACGAGAAGAACTACCCTACTCACAACCTGGAGTTAGTTGCAGTAGTTTTTGCCTTAAAAATCTGGCAGCACTACCTATATGGAGAGAAGAGCAAAATCTTCAGCGATCACAAGAGCCTGAAGTATTTCTTCACCCAAAAGGAGCTAAACTTGAGACAGAGGAGATGGCTGGAACTAGTAAAGGACTATGACTACAACATTCAATACCATCCAAGTAAGCCAACGTTGTTGCTGACACACTGAGCAGAAAATCCCAAACCGCGTCCCTCGCGTCTTTGGCCGTTAGCAAGCAGTTGATAGAAGAAGCCAGGAAGTTCAATTTGGAACTCATGATTGGGGGGACGGCCATTCAGCTGGTAGCTATGGACATACAACTGTTAATCCGAGAAGAAATCATCAAGAAGCAGCCTAGAGATCTCGAGCTAGCGACAATTATCTGGGAGATAGAATGAGAAACTCACGGGGATCCAGACTTCTTGATAGCTAACGATGGAGCGTTAAGATTCAGGGATAGATAGTGTATGCCACGTGATTATGATGTGCAAGACCGAATCCTTAGGGAAGCACACAATTCACCCTACTCAATACACCCTGGCAGCACCAAAATGTATAAGGACCTAAAGAGGTACTATTGGTGGATCGGGATGAAGCAAACCGTAGCACTGTACGTATCTGAATGCCTCACTTGTCAGCAGATAAAGGCGGAGAGGCATAGACCCTATGGGTTGTTGCAACCACTCCCGATTCCAGAATGGAAATGGGAAAGGATTACCATGGACTTCGTGACTGGTTTGCCAAATACGAGGAAGGGGATGAATGCAATCTGTGTAATAGTTGATGGGTTGACAAAAGCAGCTCACTTTCTTACCATAAAGATAACTTATTCCATGGAAAAGCTCGCCCAGCTCTATATTGAAAATGTGGTCTGACTGTATGGCATGCCCGTGAACATTGTATCCGATAAGGATCCCTGATTCACATCAAAATTTTGGAAAAGTCTACAATAGGCCCTGGAATCCCAGCTAAATCTTAGTACAACTTTCCATTCCCAAACAGACGAACAATCCGAAAGAACCATCCAGACTTTAGAAGACATGCTCAGAGCCTGCGTGTTAGAGATGAAGGACAGTTGGGACGCCCATGTTCCCTTATTGGAGTTTGCCTACAATAACAGTTACCACTCCACCATTGCCATGGCACCATACGAAGCCCTATATGGCAGGAGGTGCCGCACACCTTTATACTGGGACAAAGTCGGGGAGCGAAAGTATCTAGGTCCTGAGATAATACAAGTAACTTGTGATAAAGTGGACGTGATCATGGAGAAAATAAGGGTGGCTCAGTCCAAATAGAAGAGCTATGTCGACAACCGGAGGAAAGATTATTCCTCCAGGTTTCTCCAGCAAAAGGCATGTTGCGGTTCAACAAGAAGGGGAAACTGAGCCAAAGGTACATTGGGCCCTATGAAATTTTAAAGAAAATCAATCTGGTAGCGTATCGATTGGCCCTACCGCCATCTCTAGAGGGCATCCATAATGTATTCCACATGTCAATGCTAAAGAAATACATTAACAATCTGACACATGTGCTCTCCGTAGAGGCGGAGCAGCTTGATGCCGATATGAATTATGAAGAACAACCAACAGAGATACTGGATAGGAAGGAACATGACCTCCGTAACCACACGATTGCGTTTGTTAAGATTCGATGGGGAAATCAACCGCCGGAGGAAGCATCCTGGGAGCATGAGGGAGAGATGTGTGATAAATACCCTTAACTCTTTGGACAACAAGGTAGTCCAATTTCGGGGACGAAATTTCTGTTAGGTGGGGAGAATGTTAAACCTGCTTCAAACTGACTGAAACTTTGCCTATAGAATCAGAGCCAGTCGTCACCGACTCAAATACCCTGTGGTGTATCACCCCTGTGGTTTAGATCAGTGGGGAGCCCCCGAAGATGACATCCTACATACATGTAAGGGGGTGGACTGCATCACCATGTAACTGCTTAATCCATCACCTAATGTACAACCCTGACTCCAGGTAATTTCTCCACAATGTGTACCTAGGGACCATGCCTCCATTCATACATGTCTTACCTTAATAAATGAGTGGTGGGAGATGCCCAGGTGAAAGCCCCAACCCCTGTAGAAGACCACAACAAAAATTAGCATAATAGAATTCTCTGGGCGATGTACCCAAACGCCCAGTGCAAGTCCCAGAGTTGCAGAATCAAGTAAATTGCATTCTAGACTTGTGGGAACCATGTGCATTGCTTTGAAACTCTTTCAAAACATCCCCTCAGACATATAGGAGCCATCCCCCAGCTTTGGAACCATGTGGGCCCCACCTACATAGATTTAAATACAGAGAAGCTAGAGAAAAATACATTTTTATTTGGGACAGCCTTGGCCAAATAGGCCTTAGTTACCCAAGGCCTATAAATAGATGTCCCATTCTCATAATTCATTCCCTACTGTTCAAAATGTTGGAGAGAAAAAGAAAAAGAAAGAAAGAGAGGGAGAAGGAAGGAGAAGAAGAAAAGAAGAAGAGAAGGAGAGAGAAGTTGAGGAGCCTTGGCCAAATTCACCCTAGCCTGAAGGTAACTACCCTAGAGCCTATTCTACCCCTCCCACCATGCTTCCAATTCTGTTCCTTGTATGTGAATCCTAAAGTCTCAACCATATAGCCATATCCTACCATGTTTTGTTATGGAAATATCATGTAGAACATTAGGATGATCATGGATCCATGTAGATGCGACATGACTGATGAGTCATGACAACAATAATAATTTACTTTACT
Source organism: Telopea speciosissima (assembly GCF_018873765.1). Taxonomy (NCBI): domain Eukaryota; kingdom Viridiplantae; phylum Streptophyta; class Magnoliopsida; order Proteales; family Proteaceae; genus Telopea; species Telopea speciosissima. The sequence continues at coordinate 35,151,787 of NC_057924.1, read as the reverse complement.
GTCTTACTTATTTAATTTACTTCACTATCATTACTTATTCTTATTCTTATCTGATGGATATTGGAAATTGATGCTACTGCCCGTATATAAAATTGCTAGTTTAGATGTTATAGGCGGCTTGGAAACGAGGCTGGTGGTGGCCTGTAGCGTGGGATGCGGGGCACCACCCGACTCCTACTATGTCATATAGAATGCATATGGTTAGGGTATCATCACTCGTGCTACGAACCCTTGTTAACAGGGGTTAAGGTGTTGGATGTCTGTGAGAGAACTAATACCAAAGGTATTTTTCGGTTAGGTACCCGTCTTCAAGAAAGATGGTATCACAGGCTAATCATAGAGGGTTGATTGGGCTGACCATGCAGAGGATGCTAGAGCCGACTGATTTTCTCCGACAACTCAATGGGTGTATTGCAGGAAGGGGTTAAAGGCCCGCACTAGGGCTACATGTATTGGGGATTGTAGTAGCACAACACCTGCCCTAGTTTTGTTGTTAGGTGGCTAAATAAATATTAATGAATCTCATGCATATAGACTCATGGTTGTGCTTGCATGTGCATGCATGGTTTATATTTCATTCATGGGCTCGGTGGAGCTCACACTCTTGTGTATTCTCTTTTTAGATGATACTGTAGGTGGATATCATGATGGTTGGGAGACACATCTCGAGTAGGAGGGTGATGTTGATTATGAGTGTGTGGGTGTGGACTCGGATGGAGGTTATCCCTCTGGTGCGCGTGATCAGTGTGATTCTTAAGGATGGCCCTTGATGGGTGGGCAACTTACATATTGTAACCTTAGGGATTCTTTTTGGGTAGAGAGGATCTACTACTTTTCCCCTTCTTTTGTATAGCTTACTTGGGCTTCTGTTTCTTACCCACTATTGTATACCTGTGAAGCTATTGGTTAGATAGGTACTGACTGTCTTACTTGTGAAGGTTGTGAACAGAACAATAATGTAAATATTAACTTTAATGTTTAATGTCAAGTTTAGTTTCCACTGCACTCTGTATTCTAATTTATCCATTGTTATGGGTGTGTGTGTTTGTGAGTGATATTAACTGCTTCCGGATCCTAGGGATTTGGCGGATTGTCATCATACATTTCGGGTCACTTGTCCAATCCTCCTAGGGGGTGGTTTAGGGTGTGACAATGAATGTCCTATAGCCACATATATGGTTAAATAATGATGCACAAACTATTTAATTAAATTAAACTATGTCACACTAACTACTGTACACTACACTAGAATATTTGAAAGGACTACATTGTGCTGGAATTAAAAGTTAACAGAGGAAATGTATACCTGTACGCTTTAAATAAATGTAATTATGTAAGACGGACAGTTCTCTATCTTAGGTGGAGGCAAAAGACTGGCTTTGTCCCTTTGTCAGATAGAGTAATGACTTACGAGTGTCGGATCTTAGGATCTCGAATAGAATAATGGCATTCCAAGGTTTTGGAAACTAGGGGCTCAAATGTCGGACAGAATGGCCACACCACGGGAGGTTTCCCAGATTTGGGCGAAAGGGGTTGGCGAAGCCGAACTAAGATAGCTCGGACTTCGGATAGGGAGTTGAGGCTCAAAGGCTCAAAATCAAGCTGGGGCAGGGCCCCAGAACAAGGAAACTAAGAAAAACTGGAAAACTAGAGCTCTGGGGGTGCCCCCTCTCCCACAAACTTTGAATGTGCATATGAGGAGGTGAGGGGGCAAATTTATAGGCAAAACGGGTTCGGTGGTGCCACTGTAGATGTGCAGGGCCGCACGGTGGGGCCATAAAAAGTGGGGAAAAAGGGAAAAATGGAATCTGGGGGCCCGCGGGCCACACGGTAGGTTTGTAGTGCACGCGAGGCGCCAAATGGCAGGGCTGCACAGGTGCGTACGGTGCCGCACGATAGGGTCGCACAGGCCATGGTGCCATAGGACAGGGCTACCTGGCAGGGCCACGAGGCACTTACGGTGCTGCCTAATGGGGTCGTGCAGTGAACGACGCTGCCTTGCGGGGCCATAGTTACGTTGCTGCCTTATGAGGTTACGCAAGGCGTGTGGGGCTACCGATGTACGCCTTACAGGGTGAACAGGGATGTTTTTGGGCTATGCGGTGTTTGAAAAGTTGGTTTTCAGGGACATTGCCAATCATCTGCGTCCGATTATCGTCATCGCTGGGGGGTAGCAAAATTCAACGTCTATAGTTTACCCCTCTTTGGCCGAGGCCTGTGCCAACAGCCGAACGGCGAAGACAAAAGACCTCTTGATTTTGTCACAAAGAGCATGCATCACCGCTACTTTGCTCATAGGTGGCGAAGTTGAACGATAAAATTGTGCTTCGGCAAACCATTCGGCGAATGATAAAACCTATTTTTGAAAACCATTTGATGAATATCTTGGAATTTTGAACGATAAAACCTATTTTGGCAAACCGTTTGGTGAGTCTTGAAGTTCAGATGGCATTACCTGCGCAGGCACTTACCTGATGAGGTAGCATTGCTTGCCTTCACTTCTGTTCTCTGATTTTTGAGCAACGCTCCCCTGGATCCTGATTTCTAAGCACCGCTCCTCTGGATCCTGGCTTTCGAACATCGCTCGGTGGGATTCTGATCTTTGAACATTGCTTAGCCAGATTTCCTCCTGGTGCTCGTACACTACTAGGCAAGATTATGATCTTTGAACATTACTTAGCCAAAAATCCTCCTGTAACATATTCATCTCATGATTTGGGAAAGGATTTTTTCTCACATTGGGTTGTTGTCCCGTCTTCAGTTCAATCTTCTCTGCATCTATCAGATCTTGTATGGCATGCTTGAAGTGTATGCATCTATTGGTTTGATGACCTTTCTGATTGTGGTAATAGCAATGCAGCTCTGGTTTGTATCCCGAAGATGGGTTGGCCAAATCTACATGTCATAGTGGTACAACGTCCAACATTCCTTCCCTTTTGAGCTTGAAAAAGAGACGAGTAGGTGTCATGATGCCAAAAGTAAACTATCTGGGAGGGGTTGACTATTCAGCCTAAATCACCAATGGTGAATCATTTGTTGGTGAAACTTGCTTCTCAATGTACTGGATGGTAGTCAGTACGTTCACTTTAGGGCCTTTTCCTTTTCCTCCTCTATTGTTCTTGCTAGAATTAGATCTAGAGGCTTCCTTGGTCGAAGCCTGGGCTTGCTTCCCTTTGAATAACTTATCCTCAATACTCTTCCCTATAGCTATGAGTGCTTTGAAGGTCGTGAGGTGTTGATAGTAGAGGCAATCATGATACTCTCCATTTCTGATTCACTTGGGCGGTTCCACATCTTGGATGCCTTTTCCCAAAATCTTATGATGAAGTTAGAAAACCCCTCGTTGGCTCCTTGCCTTAAGGTTTCCAATTCACGCTGAGCGATGTCCATTTCAGTGTTGTAAGAATACTTTTTGGTGAGCTCCTTTACCACTGCCGACCAAATTTGAGTTTGAGTGTGGTTTAACTGAGTGAGCCACCTCAGAGCCGATCCGGCCAGTGAGTAAAGGAAAGCCTGTCCCATCTGATTTTCTGTGAGATCCAATGCTCTGGCCATAGTAATAAAGATTTTCAAGTGGGCTTTGGGGTCTCCAGTTCCATCGCACTTATCGAGCTTCTACTTGAAATCTTCAGGTATTCTTCCTATTGGAAGAAGACCAAATCATCTTTTGGTTTCACAACTGCTTTGCACTTTACATCAATTTCCAGTTTCTCAACCTTCTCCCTCATCTATTTTTTCCTTTCAGTCTCGAGTGGATTCTGTGGGGTATTGACGACCACAATCTCCTCACTCTTAGCCTTTTTTTTCTTTTTTTTTTTTTTTTTTGTAGTATCCCGAGCGCTGCCTAATCCCAGGTGTGAACAGAATGCCTCCTCTACCTGGTAAGAGTCCCAATCTATGCATCACTAGCATGGGTGACCGCACCCTAGGGTAACGAGGATGGACTATTCCTTCTTTTGTAGACACCAGTCTTCATACCGCTCTTTGTGCTTCCAATGTTTTTGACCACGACTTAGGGCTCTCACTTTCCTTCAACAAGGTATGTCAATTTTTTTTCCACCCTTTATTGCATTCTTTAGCCTTGATGCTGATTTTGACTTGTGTCACAATAGGTTGATGTTGAGTGCTATGCGGACATGCGCCAGATGCAGGCAGGCATGGACATGATGCTTTCCGAGCGGACATGTTATATCTGACAACTGGTGGGTACTTTCTCTCCTTTTTTCCTTTTTTTTTTAACGGTTCAAAACAAGAATTGTTGGATGATAGTTTTTTTGTTGTTATGCTTTAGAAAAAAAATAAAATGTTAATCACTTAAATATATATATATTTTTTTTTTTTTGTTGCTTTTTTTTTTTTTTTAGGCAATGCACAATTCCACATAGGCATACTATTCACATCCCTTTTACACGTATAGGCTCGACAAACATTGATGGGCCAAGATCGAATGGGCAGAAACTTTCCCTAGTCAGTTAAAATGGATACGACCAAGATGGGTGGATAGATCACTCTTCCCTTCCTCCATGGGACCTTTATCTTTCTCTTCCGCATGGTCATTTCATCCTTCAAGGTCGAGGTTCTTCAATGATGACAAAATCCATCTCTAATCTTGCACGCTCTTGCCTGGTAGATTGCCTAAGGAAACAAACTTTCTTCCTCATGGCCCATCATTTTGGATAGAGATTACCCCAGTGACAACTTGATTCCTCTTTTGGTATTCTCCTGGTTACCTTGCTGGTTAAAAGGGTGAGTACATTGCTATTGATGATCTGAGCCATAAATTCCCTTGATCATGGTAGACAGACTCCTTTTCTCGTATCATTGGGTCACATCAAAGAGAGAGATACTGACGAATAATAGGGTAGAGCGAAAATATGGAGAGTAGAAAAGATGGAGAAATAGACGGATGAACGGAGGACTGTACATGTGTGGGGACTGAACTTGATTATTCTTTTATCAAGTTACCTACGTACCCTAATTAGGGATCAGGTCAAATGTAGTTCAGGAGTAATATGTCCCACTATCAAAGCCTTGATAATTAAGTTCTATCATAGCTAGGTGAGCTCGAAGCTGTGGATGAGAATTTAATCATCATTTGGCCCGAGAGGACTTTACTAGGTTGTAATAGGGCTTAGGACTAGGTTCCAAAGGATGGTAGAGGCTCTATTGTGCCCTTAGAGTCCAACCATGACATGACACTTCTGCTGAGGAATCTGGTAATTGAACTTTTTTTTTTTTTTTTTTGTGTTGGGGTTTTGACAATTCTTCTTTCCAGAAGTGTAATCGAGAAGTTTGGTTATTCCTCTCGTGAAGACTTTGGTAATTTCACTTTTGAAAATTGGCTGATAATTTTGACAATTTCATCCCTGAAGGAAAAGTGGCAAGTCTGATTGCTCGCAATTGTTTGCAAGATCTTGAGCCAATTCTTTTTTTTTTCGCTCTTTTTCTCATTTTTTTTTTGAACTCTTTCATCAAATTTTTTTTTGAACTCCCATCTTTTTTTCTTTCTCCCTTTTTTTTTTTTTTTTGAACTCTCATTTTTTTTTAGATTGGCCCGACTTTGGTTGTGGAAACGGAGCTCTTTTTTTTCTCTTTTTTTTTATCCTCCGGGAATGTATTGCCCTTGTGACATCTTTCTTCAACACGGGGACTCCTTTCGATTAGACCTTAGAAGCTAGTGGAACATTTGATAAATAGGAGGATATATGGATAATGGGGTGTAGGTGGGCCAAGATGAGTTTTTTTTTTTAGAAAAAGGCTAACGCACAACTGGGGGGCTAGCAGATTTTGCTGTCTCAGGTTTTAGCTAGGATAACTAACAACCAAAGGGGGCCTCCCTTATCAGGCTTTATGAGATGAAGCTGGGGTACGGCAGCTGATAGCTAGCTTAGGCTTCTCGGCGTTTCTCCCCTGCATTGATCCATTGTGTTAGCCGGCGAGAGTGGGCATGCTTTCATCGCTTACGTGCTCCTAGTTGGCCATTGAGGAACGTGATGCCCTACGGGGGAAAACATTGGGTGAAGATGGTTGGCTAGGTAGTGCAGTTGAGGTCTTTAGCATAGCTTGCCTTGGCCAGACTGGGGAAGAACCAATCGCAAGGACAAGAACGAGTATACTGTAGACAGTATGATAGAGAGGAGAATGATATAAACTATTATAATAACAGTTTTTAGAGAAGTGGAATAGAACTTGTATCAGTGACTTTCCATCCCAAGCAAACCTCCCTCTCTCCCTTACGTTGTGCTACCTCTTGCTGCCTGCCTTCCTTCGTTGCTTCACTCTCATCCGCTCTACCTCGCACTGATCTTCTTCCGCTACCTTGTCTGTTGTCTGTCTTCCTTCATTCGCTACCTCTCGCTGTCTCTCTCAATCCCATCCGCTAGCAATCTTCACTGCTCTGGTTGAACTACTTGACACTTTTGTGCTCCTGCCTTCTTGACAAATTTGAAACCAGTTTCAAAGCGGGATCCTTAGCATGCCCGTTTGTGAAGTAAATAAAATATACATTTCCCCTCGACTCCATGTCCGAATAAATAAGTAAGTCCTATAAGATTGGTGGATTCCTGGTCAAATTCCTCTGCATTTATTACAATTTTTTGCTAAGAGAGGGATCAAATGGTATAGTTTATTTGTTAGTAGCTTGGAGGATTAAAAACATGACTATTGCTTTTCAGTTGGCTATTTTTGCATTAATTGCTACTTCATTAATCTTGCTGATTAGTGTACCTGTTGTATTTGCTTCTCCGGAAGGTTGGTCAAGTAATATGGTAGAGGGGCCCATCCAATTCTCGTTTGCCCATTCCTACCTAGTTCTTCTCTTCAGCGCGGGGTAGAGCAGCTTGGTAGCTCGCAAGGCTCATAACCTTGAGGTCACGGGTTCAAATCCTATCTCCGCAACATTTTTTTTCTGAAAAAACAAATGGAGGTCTGGCTATTAACTAGTAATTAATGACTTTTTTTTTTCTTTTGGGATGGGAGGAAAAGAAGGAAGAGGGAAGATAGAACCACGACATGTCGACTATACCGAAAAGTTTATAATATTACATGTATTACTTCAACATGGGTGGATAGTGGGAATCAAACCCGTGTCTTCTCCTTGGCAAAGAGAAATTTTAGCATTCGACCATATCCACAATTTTTTCGTTCTTCATACGCGCGTATACGTCCACACATATATGATATATTAAATGATGTCTGAATCATATTTGTGCAGGGTCCGGCCAGATACTATCTTCAGGACGATTCCAATCCAAATTATTGTAGTATATTTGTAAAAGACAGGTGAAAACTCAAGACTAACTGAACTATACTCCTAATGTTGATCTAAAACTGAAACAGAGTTTGAACCCAACTCAAATTTAGTACCTATTGACAGCTAAAACAGGTATGTAATAATATATGTTAGTTTACAAAAATACCCCCCCCCCAAGTTGGTAATTTTTCTTACATCTCCCCCTCCGGGAGCCCAGTTATCATATACACCCCCAAAATAAAGAGCCTTGAATACTAGAAGAAAAGCACCTATACCTAACAAGATTAAGTGAATACCCAAAATTGTGGTAATTTTATTTCTCTCTTTCCATACATAACCAAAGAATGGAAAAGATTCTTCCAGAGTCTCAGGTCCGAGAAGTGTATGATAAATACCGCTAAAGCCCAATGCTGCAGAGGAAATTAAGTGAAGTACACCAGATACAAAGTATGGAAAGGTGTCTATAACTTCCCCACTAGGACCTACCCCCCACCCTAGAGTTTTTGTTATTCGTATTTCGGTTTTGGTAAAAAAGATCTGCGATGTGATCCCGTAAATATCCACAATTGCCCCTAGTAACAATTGTTTGGTTTATTTGATGGATACCGAAAGCTCATATTCTTCCAATTCTGATTTGATAAAATCAGATGAAAGAATAACAACTTAAACTTGACTTTTACCTTACGTTGGAATCGTAAGAGAGTAGGGTTTTTAGCTATGGGCCTAGCAAAAGAAAAATTGGGATAGGTTCCTATAGGATCTCCCCCTTTCAAAATTGGACGTGAAGGTTTCCTCTCATCCGGCTCAAGTAGTTACACCAAATAAAGATAAAGAAGGGGGTTCTCGCTTTCAATTTTTGTTCTAGAAACCTTCCAAAAGAACTACTCCTTACTCAAGTTCCCAGTGAAGATCAACCAAGATTTCATTTCATTGATTCATTCTATTCTTCCTTTTTTTTATTTTTTTAAATTCCTTGTTCAATTACTACATAAATGAAATGTGAAATTATTGAGTAGTCTACTTCCTTCGAATAATGAATCCCCGGAAAGGAATATCTTGGAACTCATAAGGGATTTCCTTGTTTATGTATCGTTCCATGCGATCTTTTAGGTCCCTACTTCACCTCAACAGTTATGTCATGATGCCCTTAAAGCCTATATGCGATGATAGACTCCTGTAACCATGCCATATTTTCTTAGTTGAACAGAATTTCTTTCTAAAAGAAATGGCATGGTTATTTCCATGAAAGAAGTCTTTTTCATGAGGTACAACTAGCAATTCCTATTTATCTCTTACGGAATCGACCATAGATCAATTCCTTTTTATTTGGGAGTATTGAATGCACCCATAGTTTTGAGCTTCATGTTACTCCTTCCAAGAGACATGTCAGAGTCAGGGCTTCCCAATCGGATTAAATGGGATGACAGTTTTTCATTTTGTAAAATCATAATTTCGACCAAATCACACATCGTAGTATACTAGGCCTTCTAATTACTCAAGAGGTTTATCTAAGATTCGCGATATAACTAGGAAGATGTTTCAAATACCATACATGAGTTACTAGACATGCTAGTTTGATGTATCCCATTTGATGTCTTCGTACATGAGAATCAATTTCATCTCCGATTACTCGATAATTTCCACAAGCACAAATTCCACTTTTGATAGGCCCAAAAATTCTTTCACAAAACAATCCATCCTTTTCCGGTTTATTAGTTTGGTAATGAAAAGTATAGGGTTTTGTCACCTCTCCAACTATTTCTCCATTAGGTAGGATTTTATTCGCCCAAGCACTTATTTGTTGAGGAGAAACTGATCCAATTCGAAGTTGTTGATGTTATACTGGTCGATCATAGAATAAAAATTCTCATTCATTCCGATCAGACTTCCTTCCTATTAATCCAGAAGTTCTTTTCAATCTTCATCTAAGCTTTTGGCTCGTTGGAAGGGGATCGGATGTATGGACACTTTTATTCACCCAAGCACTTATTTGTTGAGGAGAAACTGATCCAATTCGAAGTTGTTGATGTTATACCGGTCGATCATAGAATAAAAATTCTCATTCATTTCGATCAAACTTCCTTCCTATTAATCCAGAAGTTCTTTTCATTTTGCATCTAAGCTTTTGGCTCATTGGAAGGGGATCAGATGTATGGACACTTTTATTCACCCAATCACTTATTTGTTGAGGAGAAACTGATCCAATTCAAAGTTGTTGATGTTATACCAGTCGATCATAGAATAAAAATTCCCATTCATTCCGATTAGACTTCCTTCCTATTAATCTTGAAGTTCTTTTCAATCTTCATCTAAGCTTTTGGCTCGTTGGAAGGGGATTAGATGTATGGACGCTTTGATGTAACCTGAATACTGCTTGATGAATGCCTCTACAACTGCCGACAAAGTTTGAGTTTGGTCTAGTTGTGTCAGCCATCTTGAAGCCGGTTCAACCAACGAGTAGCGAAAAGCTTGACTTATTTGATTTTCTATAAGATTCCAGGTTTTGGCTATAGTTGTGAAGATTTTGAGGTGGCCCTTAGGGTCTCCGGTCCCACCAAACTGAGCATGGTCCCATTCGAAATCCTCTGGTATCTTTTTCTCCGGACAACACAGCACATCGTCTCTGATCTTCTCACGAGTGGTACTTTTGACAATGACTTCAGGTTTCTCGACTTTCTCTCCCATTTGACGCTCCTTTTCAGCCTAGGATTCCTCTAGGATGTGTTAGTAGGTGACTTCTTTTTCTTTCATCACAATCTTGGTGGGTACCCTAGACACTACCGGGGCTACCTTGGGAATCATAGGTTGAGTGTACCCCTGCTCTTCGAAAGTATGCATCGCATTTCCTTGGGACTGGGCTTGCACTATCTGCAAGATTTGTTTCATCAACTGCTTCATTTCTGTTATCTCTTGTTGTATGTGATTCATCTGCTGACTCCATACTTTTTCTGATGGGCCAACATCTAACGGATCCATGGTGCCCACGCTGGGTGATGACCTTTTCGGACTCTGGTTGAGTGGAGGAATGGAAGTACTTAAGACCTCTGGGATTGGAAGGGACCGATTCGGGTTAGCCCATTCATGATAGGTCAACACGAGTAACATGAATATTTCTTGATGTGGATTGTGCTTTACAAAAATGAGCAAAGCCTATCTTAGGACTTGAGAAGATTTTTTTTTTCTTATTATTTCTTTTTATTTTTTTTTGTTTGTCATTATTTACACCAGAAGATATATACAAACAAATATATACAAACAAGGTTAGTCTGGCGCAACAATTCGCCTTTGACCTCTTCATTCCACCTTACTTAGGTATTCCATGGTGCAACTTCACCGATACTCATGATTAATAAGGGAAGACCCTTATAACCTTAGAATTGATGTAATGACACCATAAATCCTTCGTTGTTCGATGGTTAATTTTTAAGGTAAAATTTGAATCGTCACACACCAACAAACAGAATGGCCTAAATGAGGATTTCTTAGTGGTCTATCCATTGCTAATATGGAATGCCTCATATCACAGGACGATCAGGGCTCTGTTATTGGCGTACCATACTGGATAGTGTATCGTTTTTCGAGGGACAATCGAGGCAACATTTTCAATACACTAGTCCAAACGGATATGCCATTTTTGACAAAGAACCATCGAAGGACGGACAGATCGCCTTCTTATGACAGGTAATCCACATTAGGAAGGGTATACCACTGAGAATCTCGCTTATAGCCCTAAACAGACTAAGTTAGTTTGTGGTGTATCCTAATCATTTATGGTCTAATTTCCTATGTGATGCATGTAATAGATAGGCTGATAGGACAGAACAAGGCCCTTGACAAGACCGATTTACCTATCGCTCGTGGTCGCGAATTGCATGTATGTGATTCTTTTGATATACCTGGGGAATAGGTCACGCGACCTCAGAGTAATCAAGGTAGTGCCCTTTTTGAGTGGCAAAGTACCCCATGGTACAGTAATGATTACCCTCGCCAGTGATTCTAGACCCGTACAGTAAACATCAAGGGGTTTGGCTTCACCACGAATTACCCATGACTACACATGGGGTCTAACGACTAACCACGAGGCTATGTGTTTCCATTTCGTGTGTGTGTGTGCATGATAGTGATGCAGGAAGCAGCTATCATCTGATCTCAGAGTACTTAGTATGATGTGCCCCACCTCCCCGGGGGTAGATGCACAATAGAGAGTATCCTCGTCGTTTGATTTCACTTCGAACACGATGCATGATGTAGTTAGTACAACAAAAGGGATTAGCCAAGCATGTTATCAATCAAATAATGCTTGAGGGAGAATATTCTTACGTTCAATAGTAGCATCAAGTATTGAAAGCTTGATCATCAATCCCCAGTGAAGTAGCCACTATGAGGATCCGTTCCTTGTGGCATGTTGCCGCGCAGAGGGGGGTTTGTTGTGCTCCTCATTAGAGAGAGAAGGAATGCGTCTTCTCAAAGGTCATGATTATCATGGGGATTGGGGGTCATACAATAATTATGAAATGGAGTTACCACCTAGGATTAGGGCCTAGGACCTATTGGTTTATAGACTTCGGTTGGTCTGTTCAGAGATTCGAGGTAAGTGGTTTGGTTACGAGAGTGGGAAGGTGTTTGGCACCCACCTCATCCGGGTAAACCGGTCTTTCTACTAGATGTTGGTTTTTGAATATTCTCCTTTTATGAATGTCTTATACCCACATTTATAGCTAAATAATGATGCACAAACTATTTAATTAAATTAAACTATGTTACACTAACTACTGTACACTACACTAGAATATTTGAAATGACTACATTGTGTTGGAATTAAAAGTTAACGGAGGAAATGTATACATGTAGGCTTTAAACAAATGCAATTATGCAAGACGAACAATGTCCAAAGCTCAGGTGGAGCCAAAAGACTGGCTTTGTCCCTTCGTCGGACAGAGTAACGACTTGCGAGTGTCGGATCTTAGGATTTCGGACAAAATAATAGCGTTCCAAGGTTTTGGAAACTAGGGGCTCAAATGCAGGACAGAGTGGCCACACCATTGGAGGTTTCCCAAATTTGAGCAAATGGGTCGGGGAAGCCGGACTTAGATAGCTTGGACTTCGAACAGGGAGACGAGGCTCGAAGGCTCAAAATTGGGTTGGGGCAAGGCCTCGGAACAAGGAAACTAGGAGAAACTGGAAAACTGGAGCTCTAGGTGTGCCCCCTCTCCCACAAACTTTGAATATGCAAATGAAGAGGTGAGGGGGGCTATTTATAGGTAGAATTTGGTTCAGCCGCGCTGCGGTAGATGTGCGGGGCTGCACGGTGGGGCCATGAAAAGTGGGAATCTGAGCACCAGCGGGGCCGCACGGCACGATCGTAGAGCGCGCGACACACTGCACAATAGGGCTGCACAGGCGTGTAGGTCGCTGCATGGCAGGGCCGCATAGGCCACAGTGCCACGTGGCAGGGCTGCCTGGCGGGGTCGCAAGGTGTGTGCGGTGCTACCTTGCGGGGCCACGTGGTGAGCGATGCTACCTTGTGGGGTTGTGCAGGGCACACGGGACTGCCTCGCGGGGCCACAGCCTCGACGCTACCTTGCGGGGTTGCGCAGGGCACGTGGGGCCGCCGATGTATGCCTTACAGGGTGATCGGGTATGTTTTTGGGCTATACGGTATTTGAAAAGTTGGTTTTCAGAGACATTACCAGTCATCTGCGTCCGATTGTCATCATCGCTATGGGGTGACAAAATTCAACATCTATAGTTCCCCTTTTTTATTCTTTTGGGGCTTTGAGCCCTTGTATAAACATTATTGTTATACTTTATATTTTGAGTAGTTACGTCATGGTCAGTTGGGCAAACGGTATTAGAACTTTATCATGTATTACTTATCCGGTTGAACATATTGTAACTGCTATATAAACGCTTCCGCATATTTGTGATCATTTTGGAATGTATTAATTCCTTTCTCTGCACATTGATATTAAATATATTTTAATATTGGTTTATGGCTGTGAGTTGGGACATTGCATTTGTGATCTTGTTAGTTTATTGGGATGACACGTATCGTCCTAGTCATACCCTTTATTGTAATTTATCCCTTACTGGGATAGGAGCATGACACTCTTTTTGTAAACTGTCACACCAGTAGGATTTCCATCTCTAGGCTCGAGAACACAAGTGTTACTATAGTCATTCCTCACAACAGGATTAATATGTGAGGTACTACCAATACCAACATTCCTTCTTGCAGTGGGTGTAGTACTAGTGGTTGTAGTACCAATGGCACCACTTCTTAACTTGGGCAAACCTGAAGTACCACCACCCCTCCTTACAGTTGTTTTTGATCTCCTACTAGTAGTCTCAATTTCTCTTGGTAAATCACCATTTAATAGCTCTGTAGGTGAAAGTAGTGCCTCTCCACTTCTCGATCTATCAATGGCAGCATCACCACCAATCACTTGAAGTGTGTGTCCATTCACATAAGTACATGACCTTGGATCATCCACTTGCACATTGTAACCCTATAGGTTTAGTTCATCTTGATCCTTCAATACATGAAACATCTTCAACACATCTCCATATGTCTCCAAGTTTATATCTTGACTCTTATCAGGTGTTATGTATTTCACATTGAAGCTCACAGACCTTTCCTTGGGTATATAACTCAACACTGAGTTATATGTCAGCAATCAAGTCCAAATATCCAATCTATCCACATCTACCACTTTGGATTCAGCCTTCACATAAGGATGCACCAACTTGCATACACTATTCACCATTATTCAAATCTTGCCCCGTCATCAACAATATTGTACAAAATGCATAGACACAACATATTATTGCATCAGAAAAGTATATAATGTAATTCTAAGAAACCATTCTTCAATAGATTTAAAGAAGCAAAAATGTTGATGGCCCAATGAGGGCAAGAACTAAAGCACTGTGCCACGCTCTCACTTGTCTTTGGCTTCTTTCCTTCTTTAGTTCAACTAAGGCTCTTGAAGCACAGGTTTAACTGAACAACTTTATGTTTGTTCAGAAATAAAAAATTTAGAGATGTGAAATGGCAGAGATTGGACAAATGGAGCAATTCAAGAACAAGTTTAACTGAACAGCTTTATATTTGTTCGGAGTTCTAGGTTAAGGATTTATACACTTAATTGAAACTAAAGAAGCATAAAGAAAGTAGCAGTATGAAAATGCCAGGCATTCTACCCCTGACCCATGGATTTTTATTGTAAAGCTTCCCACAGCTTTACACAAGCAGCCAATGTTTAATCCATTATCCAAAACCACTTAATGTGGTTACGGCCCTATCTATGATATAGGACTGTAAAATCAGAAAATTTTACATATCTCATCTCTAAAGATCAGAAAATTTCACATATCTCATCTCTAAAAATCAGAAAAATTTCAGATATGTCTTCAATTGTTTCTCATAGAAGGGTATTCTATTCTATTGCTTTCGTATTGAATAGACAGTAAAATTTAGAGTTGAGGATTGAGATGCTATTAGGCTCAACAAGCTCAAGAGAAATTACTTACAAAAATCTACACTATAAGTCACTATTTGTGGACGATGAATTGCAGATATCGCAAAGCAAATGAGATGTTCTGTTTTTTGGGGAAGATGACTTGCACGTACCTTGCGTTGAGTCGTTTCAGCTCAACGCGGTAGTGGTGGTGGTTCTTCTAGGTCAAGATTGTGGAGGAAGATGACTAGCAGGTACCTTGCACTGGGTTGTTTCAGCTCAATGTTGTGGTCATGGTTCTTCTAGGTCATAATTGGGGAGGAAGATGACTTGCAGGTGCACAAAGGAGAAGATTGGGGATTTTTCCCCAATTTCAAACCCTAAACTGTTGATTAGTTTTGAAACTCAAGTGCCAAGAGCAATTTTGTCAGTTCACCTCATATTTTTAACGTTGTTAGTCATAAACTGACGTAATGGGGGCATGTGTTAACTTTTGTGAACCACAGGGGGGTATACAAAATTTTCCAAAACTAGGGGGTGTGATTATAGTTTCGTAATACCTCAGGGGTGGTACGCAAAAATTTTCCTTAAAATTTTTTACCTTTCCATAGGGGTGCGATGGTCATTTCATGCACCTCTATATCTGATTGTAGGAACAGTTCACCACACCTGCCCATTTAGCATTCCTCTAAATATTTAATAAAAAAAGAGACCCTACCTAGACACGTGTAGTGCACTGCCCCTACGCCTAGAAAAAGTGTAGTTCCTACGCGACTATGACTGCATCACTTCTATGTAAAGTTTTTTTTTTTCGATGAAAAAAAAGAAAAAATGTATTAAATCTATCTAGGAGAGTACACCTGGGCATGTATCAGTGTTTTGTCATTTGTACAGTAGTAAAAGACTATATTAGAAAAGTTTACGGTTGCATCAGCCAAGTTCAAAAAACTGTTTATGAGATTCTAGGGGATAGGTTCGCTATGGGGAAAACTTAGAAGTTGATAGAGCTCGTTTTGCAAGGGGAGATCCGCTCCTGCTTTGCCCTTTCCCTGCCTTGTAGAAGTCCAAAAAGTTCAGCCTCTCTTAAATCCTGTGTTAGAATATGACCTACAACTGTTAGAAAATCTTGTCCATCTATCAAAATGGT